>NC_056741.1:1145506393-1145806393 GCF_019279795.1 Protopterus annectens | reverse complement strand
TCTAGTAATTGATTTTTTAACAGCCAATAGCATTAAACAAAGTACAACCTTACAATATGTAGATAATTCAGATCCTGTGTCCCAACTCAAAAGAATCATTTCATTTGTTACAGCAATTTGGTTCCCCAGTATTTCTAACAGAGTATGTTGCAGTTTAGTTTTAAAGTCTACCAACTCATCACTGTCCCAAAAAAAGCATGTTCCCAGTTACCTCTCTCTTTCACATCATACAATTTGCTATCTACCAGAGGAAAAATATTTTGAAGTCTACTTGGGTACAAGGATCCTAAACCTTTTGGATTTTGTTGCATACCTGGGAGAGCCATACATGTTCTTCTGAAGTTCGTTTGTAAATTGCTTTTCTAGTCTCTCTTCTCAGTCATTTCCTCTGTTTGATTCTTATAGTTATCATGTGATATTTTCTTTGCCCCACTAATTAGCCCTTTTTAACAGCAGCTTTTCCTGTAGGCACTACTAAAAACTGTACTACAGCTGGTATTTCATTTATGACTCCCTTATCAATTTCTCTGTGCTTATACTGTATCAATCCTTTGTAGGACAGGCAGTTTCTAACCTGCAGTGCAAACTTCTGCTTAGCCTCATTTCCCTCTCTAGTTATTTTCCCTTAATATCTTTGTTCCTTTGCCAGTTTTCTCCAGTAAATTTCAGTCCCATCTTGCCTGTTTTCCGTACAATTCTCCTTTTTCCATTCTCATGTTGACTTAGTTCTTAAATACTTTCTGCATCTTTGAGTATAGTATTTTGTATGGTTGTTATTCTCCATAAGGATCTACATTCACAATCGTACTCTTTTTCTCATTTCTAGAACTCCTATCATCCGCGTGCTTCATCATCATCATCCCTTACTTTGATTTAGAACCTTCTGCTCGAGTTATGTGTTTGTATATTAGCCTTAACTGTGTAGCTGTAAAATATTCATGCAAATCAGGTAATCTTAAACCATCTTTTTCTGTGGAGTAGATCATCTTACCCCACTTAACTCTTTTGCTTTTCCTATCTTAAGTTAATTCTTTCAACTTTATCCACAACTTTTCCTTTGGTTGATAAAAATATGCCTGACCTGTATATAAAACTAAAAGGACTAAGAACATTTTCATTGCTTGTATTTTAACTGTACATATCTATAAACAAGAGCTTCCAGGTTTCTCAGTTTTTGTGTTATCTTTTGTTTAATCTCTTCCAACATATCCTTAGCTGGTATAACAATGTCTTTTTTAATCCATAAGTACTTAATCTCATGTCCTCATAAATGTGGTTATAGCTGAACCATTTTTTGTATGGGTACATGTAATTTACTTCAGTAGCCTTTGTTTTATCGTCATTAATTTTATAATCCCAAAAAGACTTGAAACTGTCTCAAAGTGTTCCGCAACACAGAGGTATCCTTTTTTGGATTTATCATGTGCAAAAAAAATCCACAAATAAAGCCAACTTCTCTTGATTACCATACCAATTACATCTTTGAATTTTTGAGTCCTTTATTTTCATGGCTCTAAATATAAAGCAAGTAACGGGAGAAGAGGGCACCCTTGCTTGCTTCCACTTTTCAAATAACAGCTTATTATTAAGAGACCCTTCCACCTTAATTCTTGCCTCCAATCCTACATAGATCGAATTAACCCTTACTATAGTATCAGGGAATGGAAATGCTTCCATTGCTCTTCTCATAAAATCCCAGCTTACTCAATCAAATATTTTTTCACCAACAACAGTAGTATTTTCATACAGTCTACCTCCCTGTGTGTATCATCATTGTTCTGTTGATGTCAAATGTTGCCTCCCCTTCAAAAAAACACACATCCATATCCATCAACCTTGGCAACACCTTTACTGTTCTCCTAGCTAGTGTAGACATAAATACTCTGTAATGGTTTGAAATTGAAATTAGTCTATATGAAGCTAGCTATGATGGGTTTTTATCTCTTTTTGGGTATTACAGTCAACGCAGCTTTATTCCAAGAAGTTGGTGCTTTCCTTCTTTTTAAAATGCTATTAAACAAAACCTTCCATTTTTTTTAATCATTTTCTTCCCAAATAACTCCCACAGAAATACCATCTGTTCCTGGAGACCTCTCTATAAATGGACCATACATCACCATTTTTATTTCTTCTCTTTTCTTAACTATTAGTTGTTGACTCTCATTGTCCTCTAACCTTGACATAATTGTCACCCATAAATATTTCCATGTGTGTTTTCTCTTGGTTTCCATACTGCTCTGCTTAATACACATTTTATTTCCAGAATATTGCTATTACCTCTGTAGGATTTCTGGTTATTTTCTTGTTGTAGGCTCCCTAAGTTTGGCAACAACCCTTTCTATTTTCTGTTGCCTAAGTTGTTGCGCTAAAAGTTTTTGTACTGTGGAGTTATGAAAAAATACTTACTTAGCAGCAATCTTTCTAATCTCTTGCGTATTATCAAAATACTCCATTATGTTCCATTTACCACTCTGAAGTTGCTCATTATTTTCCATTTATGACTCTGCAGTTGCTCTTCCTCTTGTTCAGTATGATTCTTCTTATTCTGCAATACTTAAGCCTTTGTCAGCCTCTGTAAGTAGTTGATTTTAGTGAATTTTAGAGGAAGAAGCATTGCTTCCACATAACTGCATTGTAAAGGGCTAAGTTTGATGTGTTTGGTGCTCACGATTAGAACATTTTACCTCAGAAATTTGTTTTGTCAAGGAAATATTAGTAACTTGTCTTAGCTCTACTATCTGCTTAAGAGACTGTTTATGGCTAGGACATGGACCGGAGTGCTAGTAAGTCTATTGCTTCTTCCCCAAGCCGCAAGATGAAAAACTTTCCAGGAGGCTTAGTCTTCAAGCCAACTTTTTTCTTGTTTCATCCACTGATGGGTGACTTTGTAGTGGCTATCAGTTGTGTTGCAGACTTGCTCATCTTTTTCTTCTGGCCTTCTGTTGTTGCTCCCAGCTATGTTACTAGGGATTTGGAGTTAGGCACGTACTCTACGGCCATACAGTTGCCTTTGCTAGGAAAGGGAGAACCACCCTTGCAGGCTTTAGAGAAGGTACCAGGAGATGTGCCTTCAGTAAGCTGCATTTTGAGGAGCCTCTTCCCTGGGGCCTTTTTTTATGGGGGGGGGTCCTCCTGGAAAAAGAAAGGATTTTTTTATCTGGAACAGAGAATTGTCTGGGTTTGGCAAAAAGGTTGAGAGCTTTTGAGTAATTGAGTAATGATTATCCTCCCCACGAGAAAACAAATTTTTCTTCCCTGAATTAGAAAGCATTTTTCCTTATCTGGAGCAGAGAATCACTAAAAGGATTGTTGAGAGTTTTTCAGTCATTGAGTGATGATTATCCTCCTGAGAAGAGAACAAAATTTTCTTCCCTGTTCTGATTCCCACTCTGAGTGGCTGGTTTTGTTTCTCATAATCCCTCACTACCAGATGGAAATTCTGATTCATAAGAGATGTTCCGCAGATTCTCCACCTAAAAAATGGTTGTTTGTCTAATACTAAAGCCAGTATGAAGTACTTTTTTGTGGGAACAAAAAGACATCTGAATATCCACAAAGATGATTTATTACAGATGGGTTTTCCTCAACCTGCACCAGTCTATCCTGTTTTGCCAGCCTTGGAGGATGCCTTTTTGGCAGCCTGCACTTTTGCTTGACAGTCAGACATCTGTTCCAAAAAGTCTGAAAAGTTGAATGAAGTGTACATAAGTTCATTTTTCCTAATCCTAGGGCAGATTCTGTAGCTATTTCCTTGTCAAAGTCAGCATCTTCCAAGCTATTTCAGCAGCCATCCTTACATCTTCTTACAAACTTGGAAAGGATTTTGATAAGTTTGGTAATGTTTTATTCTTCCACACTGGCTTTCAGAATTGTGTATTATCAGATGCACATGTCTAAATGTTTGTTGGCTTCCTGATATAGGGAATTTAATTGCTGATGTCCCTCCTTCAGAAATTAAAACTTTCATGTCTTCAGTAGTATTTGCTATGTCACAGGTTATCAAACTTTCCTTGAAACATGCTTATGGCACTGCTGATGTTGTTTCCAGGGCTGCTGCCACTGTCCCTGTTTTTTTCACACCTTTATTGAATTATCTGTTAAGATACAGGCAAGCATTCAGTCTGATGTTGTGTTTTCTTATGAGTCAGCACATGACTCTTTGAATCCTTGGCACCATCTTTGAAGTTTCACAGATCCAGGGCTTTTGACTCCTCCCCTACCATCATTCCCTTCACTCCATCACTCCATGTTAGTACCTCAGATCTCGTTTGCCGCCTGAAGCATCAGACGTGTTCTGTGAGGGTTCTTTATTGGAAAATGTATCCGTTGCTGTTTGATTATCTTCCCACAATCTCCTCTCCTACCGAGAGACTTCTGTCTGGATTCTTTTTTCTTGTCTTTCTAGTTTATTTCCTATAGTAAAAAAAGAGAGAGAGATTTATTACATAGTTTATGGTTAGGTAGTAGTCTGTAGTTTTAGACTTTTTCTTCCTTGTGATAGCCGTTAGATCTGATAGTTAATTCCATGTAGATAATAATGTGATTTTGGTGTGCCTTCCACTTTACTTTTGATACACAGTACGTTGTTGTGTTCTTATTACTGTTGGTTGTCCCATTAGTGTTTTTCAAGTTGTCTTGTAGCCAACCATTTAACAAGTGAACCAAATGCAGGCACAAATTCCCACCTCAGGATCCACATTCTGTGTGTGTCTGTGGTTTAAATGCTGCCCATCTTGATAGATTGTGAAACCTTTGCCTCCTTTGGCACTAGGGCTTGCCAAAGATGAATAGAAAACTAATGTAAAAGGTCTTCCTCCTCCACAGACAGGTTCTTCCCTTCAAACTATATCCTCTTCATTCACTGCCACTTCCTCCCCAACCAAGAAGCAGGATAATGCCAAGACCAAGGGCAAAGACAAGCCAATAGGGTCCAGTGAGAAAGAAAGGCTAGAAGAAGAGAAGAGAGAAAAAGAAAAGCTAGAAAAATCCAGGAAGGGTTCTCTGAATCCCACTGCTTTGGCCATGTCTAGATCCTAAAGCTCCCAGTTTGGATTCAACCTTTCCTTTCCTTGGCTCCAGTTCTCATTGGAACCAATAGGACCAAGGCTATACACTCCTGTACTACAGGACAAAGGCCTTATTGAGCAAGATATTGATAGAGTGATGATGAAGTTCTTGATAATGCAAATTCAGCTTGAGATTCTCTTGGTGCCATTACATCTAAACGTGCCAATTACTTTTCCAACAACGCCTCCTCTTCTCTCTGATAATAGTCCATCCATAGGACCCAACTATCCTGGACCCGACCTGCCCAAGTGTGCCTTTGTTGGAGCAGTCATTTCACTCTATTGTGAGTCAGACTATATCCCTCTCTCTTTCAACTCTGATGTGCTCTGAACAGGAGGAGTCCCTGAGCTGAAGTGTCAGTACCAGGACTTGAGGGGATGGGTCAGTTTCAGAGTTATCGGAACCATCTATCCCTCAACAGCTTGGATCTGAGATTGGCCTTGGACTGAGACCTGTCTGTGCTGAAGAGTTCCCTTTTTCTTTGGACATGAAGAGATGTAATTTAAGGCTGATTGAAGCTTTGGCCTTCAAGGCTTTTGTGAGGGTTGTGGCTGTGCCAAAAGAAAAGCTTTGCCACTCAACTTGGCTCCACCCAAACCTCAAGAGGATTCTGCTGCTGCTTCCCTTCTTTCTATCAGACAGGGACACTCGATACCACAGGCTTCCAGGACAGCTTACTATGCGAGTTCCCAGTCTTATTCTAATCTGTCCAACCATGCACCATTTCTGGTTCACAGGAAACAGACGTGCAAAGGAAGTACATAGACTCATCCCTAGAGTCTTTCAGGGAAGACACTGATTTAGATGAAGTTGAAAGCTCCACTAGATCCCCTTGGGAAGACGTCATCTTTGGTGCGATCCTTGAATTGATGAAATAGTGAGTGGGGTGGTCCACAGATGACTCTTCACCAGGTGAGAATATGTTCTTGGAGGCCTCTGGGGTTCTGGCTCAGTTTCATTTCATCCTGAGTAGTACTGCCCATTGGTCCCTTGATTGACCTTATGGCTCAGTGGGCACGGAAAGACCCTGACTTAGTAGAACCAACACCAAAGAAAACAGGATCTTGGCAGCACCTAAAACAGGAAGCACTGAAGGAGAGGTCCACCAGTAGATGCCATGGTGGTAGTGGCAGCCACTGAGGAGGAATTATTGAAAATTCCACTGTCAACCTCACCTATCAGGGAGTCTAGGGAGCTGGACATGTTTTGGAAACACATATGCTTCAGCGACCTTTGCTTTCTGAGAGCTGAACTATTTGACTTGTGTAACATGATCCCAGAGAGAAACCTAACTAAAGAGCTCTCCAAGTCTCTTTCCAGTAACCTACCTGCAGATGTTCAGAAGACTGTGGACTCCCGGTTCACCATCCTTCAGTCTGTATTGAACATAACGATGGTACAGCAAGGGCAGTGGGTACCAGCATTACTGTATGCCAACATGTCTGGATGCATCTTTTGTGACTTTGTTAATGCCCCATTTTACGGTGCCATGCTTTTTGGACCAAAAGTACAAGACTCTAGCCGGGAGTCAACAAGATGGTAAAACTCTCTCTGCAGAGAGAATCCATTTTTCCAACTCACAAAGAACCTTCTCTAGGAATCAGTGGGATGGCAGGAAGATGTGGTTCCAGAAATTGCAGGGTTATTATGACACTCCTGGGGACAGAACTCCTCTTGGCAGAAGAGGTAACTCTAATGGACTCCGCACAAGAGGCAGAGGTGGACCACAGAATCAGGGCTTTCACAGTCCCTTCACAGAAAAGCTGTACCAGCACTCCTGAAAGGTTGCACTCTGGAGGTAGTCATGGAGCACTTATCTTTGCACCTTCAAGCCTAACAAAACATAAAATTTCTGGGTTCTAAACAATTTCTAGAGGCTACTCAATCCCCTTTTCATTTCCCCCAGTAAAAAGGATGAAAGTTCCTGACATTCCACCCAGTCAATAGGAACCTGCAGCAGCAGAAATTTACAAGCTGCTAGAAAAAGGGTCATCCAGACAGTCCACAAAGGCCAGTTAGAGTCTGGAGTCTATTCAAGATTCTTTTTTGTACCCAAGAAGACAGGGGACCTCAGACCTATTCTTGATCGGAGTAATTTAAATTAGTTTAAAAAACAGACAAAATTCCGGATGGTCATGATCCAGTTCATATTGCCTCGTCTGAGAAAGGACAATTAGATGTATGCAGTAGAGCTCCAGGACACATATTTATTCATATAAAGGTAGAGAAGTGTTCCAGGATGTTTATCCATTTCTGGCAGGGAGCCAATCAGTACCAATTCATAGCGCTGCCTTTCAGTGTCACCACAGCCCTCAGAATGTTTACCAAGATAATGACAGTGGTTGAAGCATGTCTCCATCTGCTGGGGATTCAAGTTTTCCAATATCTTGATGCCTGGCTTCTCACTACTACTTCCAAGCACCTGCTGGTACGTTTAGGCCTTCTGCTTCACATAATGCAAAACTTGGAAATCATGATAAATTTACCCAAAATCCACGTGGACCCATCACAACAAACAGAATTCATTGGGTGCCAACAGGACTCAGCATTACAAATTGCCAAATTACCTTACTCCAGAGTGCTCTCTCTGCACCTGATAGCTACAGACATACTTCAGCATCCTTCACCTTCATCAGAGTTAATTCTACAACTGTTAAGACTAATGCCCTCTACAGCCTGGTTCCAGGAGCCAGGTTCTACATGGAGTACTCCAGTGGACACTTTCTGTGCAGTGATCTCAAAACATTCACCCATTACATACAAAAATTCACAGCATTCAAATATGCAGAGATCAGCTGGTGGATAAAATATCAGTTGGTAATGGAAGATCGTCCTTTCACATGAATCCACCTTTGGCTGTCATAACCATGGATGCCTCCTTCTAGGGTGGGGCATATTGTATGTTGAATGATTCAAGTTATTGTCCACATTCAGTGGCCAATCTTTACATCAATATCTTGGAGATGAGAGCAGTCCTCCTAGCATTGCAGGCATTTCAGGATGTTCTCCCCAAGGGTGTGATATCCATACAGGCGGATAACATGGCAGTAATTTGGTACATCAACAAACAAGGAGGAACCCACTGTTACCTTCTTTGTCAGGAAGCCATGAGTGGTATGGCAGTAATCAATGTCTTTGCACCGATTTCTGATAGCAACACACATCCCAGGGACATCCAGTGTATTAGCTAACAAATTAAGCAGAATAGTCATAATGTCTCACGAGAATTCCGCGGTGGTGCAGCAGTAGCGTTGTTGCCTCACAGCAAGAGGTTCTCCTGTTCGATTCTCAGCTAGTGTGCGGGGAGTGCCTTCTGTGTGGAGTCTGCATGTCCTCCCAGTGGGTCGAGTGGGGTTCCGAAAGACATGCGTGAATGGGCGTGCCTTTATTGAAGGTTGGGCGTCGAGCTGGCAACTCAGCACCGTAAAAATCTACTGCCAATCACTAGCGGACCGGAGTTCCACTGTGGCGACCCCTAACTGGGAAAAGCCGAAAGACAACAACAGTCATAATGTCTCATGAATGGTCCCTCAGTCCAACAGTGGCAGCTTTGATTTTCCATCATTGGGGCCAACCTTGCTACAACCTTTTTGCTTCCTACCTGAACAGCATTTGCAGCAGTTATTTTGCCCTGATCCCTGCACGGGGGCAGTTACCAAGGGACACTCTAATACAGAATTGGCCCACGGTCTCCTTTATGCATTTTCCTAGTTATCTGTAATGAACAACTTCATCCACAAAGCAAGAAAGTGCAAGACCAGAATACTCCTAATTGCTACCGTCTTGCCCTGACAAATGATAATCTTTCCTGTGGTCTGCACTAATACAGCTTACATGAATGTTGGATCTGTAAGCAAATCTCTTGACTCACTCAACTGGATTGCCTTCTTCAGACCAGAAGTCCATAAAAGTAACCACTTTGTTCCTCCAGCATTAACTCTGCATCCATTTGAGACAGCAATATCAGGAGATTTGAATTCCTCTCTTGGAAGACAACTTTTCTTGTGACTATTAGATCATCCAGGCAGATTTCAGAGTTGCAGGCCCTTACTTGCTAGCCCCCTTACTTGATTTTCCATAAAGACAAGAGGTTTGGTGACATCCGAAACAAATTTAAACCAGTTAAGCTACTAGTGTTTTTTTTTCCCAGATTATTCAACAAAGATATATGTACTCTGCATACGTTGGATGTTCATCACCAAATCAGATTTTATCATCATAGAATGAAGGAAATCTGATAAATTGTTCATTGCTTTATCTAGAAAATTGGACAAAGCATTCTTTAAGGTTACTCTTTCAAGGTGATTATCAGACTGTATTTCCTTCATCTTTCAAGGTGATTATCAGATTGTATTTCCTTTGCATACACTAAAAGAGGCCTATCCCTGCAATCAAAGCCCAAAGCTCATTCCAGAAGGGAAATATCCCTCAACAATCTTTATGAAAAGATTTACAATTGGTGATATTTGTGCTGCTGCAACCTGGTCAACACCTCAAACCTTTGAGTCTCATTATAGATTGGATGTACAGTCTAGATCACACTCCTCCTTTGGTTTTACCATTCTTGGGAACATCCTTCCTTGTTTAAACAATAAAAATCTTTATTAAATTATCACATAGGACATAAGCAGTCATACATTTATATACATGAAAACAAACCATACTGACATAATTTTAGTTGTAAACGTACATCACAAACCATATTGACATAATTGTAGTTGCAAACATTATACATCACTTATAATCTATCCAGTTAGATAGCTCATTTAAATCCTGCCTTCTTTTAATCATTGTTCCTCCTCTGCATGCATTGTTGTCACAATTCCAAATTTTCCTGTGTAATTTCCTCCTACCCTTTTCTAAAGATCTCAGTGCCAGTTGTTTCATCTCTGTTACTATATTCACTACTTCTAGTAAAGTTGGTTTAGACTTTGATTTCCATTTTTTAGTAATTGCTTTTTTGGTTGCCACCATAATTAGACTCAGCAAAGCCTTAATATGTCTGGGCAATTCCCAATTCTGTATCATAGCTCCAAAAACATTTCCTTAATTACACCAGTTTGCTCACTTAGTATCTCTGACAGAACAGTCTGCACGTAATCTTTAAAGCCTACCAACTCATTACACTCCCAGAAAATGTTCCCAGGTACCTCTTTCTTCCTTATCACATCTCCAACATTTGCTATCTACTTGGGGTATGAAAATATCTATGTAAACACTTCCAAGCAAAGATCCTAAATAGTCTAGATTTTGTTGTATATTTGGGAGACATACATATATCCCCCCATTGTTTCTTTGTGAATTGCTTATGCAGTCTCTCTCTTCCCAATCCTTCATAACCTCTTCTGATTCTTATAGTTATCCTGCAATATTTTATATGCTCAACTAATTATTCCTGTCTTAATGGCAACTTCTGTTCTAGATACTACTAAAAACTCTGCCAATGCTGGTCTTTCGTTTAGGACCCCCCTATTTGTTCCTATTTGCCTATACTCTAGTTATCAATCCTTGCTAGGCAAGGGAATTTCTAACCTGCAGCCCAAATAAGTTCTTACCGTCTTCCCATTCTATTACCTTTCCCTCTCTAGTAATTTGCTCCTAATACCTTGTTTCCTTTACCAGTTTTCTCCAGTGTATTCCAGCCCCTTCTTGCCTGTTGTCTGTATCTCCAATTGCAGTCATCCCTATTGGCAGAATTTAATTTCTGTGTTGACTTAATTCTTTGAATACTTTCTGCTGTTTTATGAATATAATATTCTGTATGATTATTGGTGTTCTCATTAAAGGTCTGCATCCAAAACCCAGGCTGTCCTCGTTTCTCGAGCTTCCCCCCATTTCATCATCTTTTTCCACTTTGAATCATAGTTTTCTGGTTGTCCTATGTGTAGGAGCTTTAACTGTGTTGCTCTGAAATACCCCTTCAACTCAGGTAATCCCAATCCACCCTGTTCTGTTGAAAAAATAAGCATCTGATGTTGTTAATCTTCTTTCCAATCATCACTGATGGGGTTCAGTTCTGAGTCCTGGGAACTGAGTAGGCCTTTTTACCAAGCTCACGCCAGCCAAAAAAACTCTTGAGCTAAGTTTCTGCCTAGATTGCCCTTCTCCCTGTTACCTCAGATCTCATTTGCCACGTAGCTGTAAAGCCGCGTTTCAGCCGAGCTCTCAGCTAAGTAGAACTTTATTTGATATTTGTGTGAAAAACTTTTGATATCTTCATTTTTTATTGAGCGAATAGTATTTCTAGCATGTTTTCTTCTGTCAGACCTTGTGTTTTTATCTCCTACTCTACCCATTGTTACCGATGGTAAACTTTCAAGTACCATTGTTGGTATGGCCTTTCCTCCCTTACCCTTGTGGTATTCCTTCAATACCATAGCTGGTATTTTTCTTTCCTGTCTAGCCTATTAAGATTGTTTTTAGTAAGGTGTTTCTGTTTTCTCTCCTATATATCACTGTACTGGTACAATTGTGACTTTTTTGAATGGTGATTGACTTATTTGTTCTGGCTAGTTATACTGTTGGCCTGTGGTGCTTCTCTATCAAGATGTTGGGTAAGAAACGTACTTCAGGTTTTAAGCATTGTGGGTCATGTAATGGGAAGTTACCTAATAGTGATTCTCATGGTGATTCTTTATACTGTTTGGGGGTGCCCCACCTTTCGGTACAGCCTCTTTGTGACATTTGTCAGAGTTTGTCAACACACTCTTAATGAGCAGAAAAATAAACTGATACTGAAAGGGGTACTTAAGTCTCCCTTTTCAGAGGCCATTTCTGCTCTGGAGATCTCAGCCCCTCCTACTAAAGACAAAAAGAGGTCCCACTCTGTTCCGTCCGCACCATTGGGCGATCAGAGTAAGCCTGTGAAATCAAAGGTCCCAAAGTTGTCTTCGGAGCATAAATCTGCCACTACGACTCCGTCTTCCTCGATCTCGAAACCTTTGATACCAGTGCCAGTTTCGGCACCAGTTCTCCCTTCAGCACCGATTATAGACTTCACCATGCCTATTTCGACTTCGGCACCTGTAGCCAGTTCGGCTCAGGACACACCTTCGATACCTTTGTCAGTTACAATTTTAGAATTGACCGTTTCAGCTCCGAGTGCCAATTTGGCACCGAGCGTTTTACTGACAAAACTGGATTTGACCCCATTACTCCTGGTCTTGAAACTTGAGATTTCGGTGCTAGCAGACTTTGTACCACGGACCCGATACTCCCCTTCCATACATCCATTTCTGGGCCAGGTGTATAGCCCATTCATTGAACATCGTGACTCTCTGTCTGGAGTATCCACTAGATCCACCAGCAGCTTGTCGGAACACGATGTGGTGCGTCTTGTGGACCAGCTTTTGGTAGCCAGGGGATACCTACACTTTCTCAGACCCATCCACCTGCAGAGCTTGGGTTAGTTTCTCCTTGGACTCCATCTTACACTCCTCCTTCGACCATTTTGGTTCCGAAGCCTTCTGCTCCAGCATCTTTCTCGGAACCCATCACCTCGGTGCCTATAATGCACCTCACTCTGGTCTTCGGTTCCTGTGGAACTGGTCCTTCTTCAATCTGGGGATTGGGGGGGTGCTTTGGCCCGGGGCACAGAGCCATGTTTCTCCTCGGTTCCATCCTCTGTGCCGATAGCTGCATTCGCACTGATCCTGCTTGAGGCTCCATCTGTGGGGGGCGGGTTCATCAGATTGGGGTGTGACCCCAGTCCCGAGGTCATCTTTCTTGGTTCAGGGCTCCAATCCCTCTTCGGGTGGACCGGCTTTCTGCGCGATGGAGAGGGCTCTCGCTTCTGGAAGCACTCCTTTGATGTCAGAACCCCAGTTTTTGCCCCCTGAGCTACAGCTGCCACAGACCACCCCTCCGGCACACCGGGCAGAGAAGCCACAGGCCACCCCTGTTTAGGGTACCTGCTCTTCCGAGTCCTCCTCAGAGACCCCCACTGAGGAGCCCCCCTTGAAAGAGGATGTGCAAGAGGAAGCACATGGACTCACCCTATAAGTCCCTAATGGAAGACATGGATTACGATGATGGTGAAGGGTCCCCTCGGTCACCTCCTGATGACATCTCTTTCCGAGACATCCTGGAAATGCTAAACAGGAGAGGTGACTTGAAGCCCTCCAACCCTTTGAGAAGTCCATGTTCCTGCAGGCTTTCTGCACCCAGCCTTCTACTTCTTGGTTGACTCTGCCTGCCAACGAGCTCGTGCAGCTCGGCGTCCAGCGTGCTTGGAAGAACTTTGATTCCATTGAGGCAATCCCTCGGAGACCTGACAGAATTCTTTCTCCTCCTGAGGAGAACCCGCATTGGTCCAAAAGGTTACCAGTCGATGCTATGGTGGTGGTTGCGGCCATGAAAAAGGAGTTGGCTGAGGAAAGTCCCGCTGTCCACCCACCCAACAGGGAGTCCCGGGTGGTGGACAGACGTAGGAAGCGGGTTTTCATCATGGACCTTTGCTATATGGTCCCTGAATTATTTGGCACATTTTACGAGGCTCTAGAGGGACTTGATCTCCGAACTCTCTGGGACACTCGCAGGGCAGTTGTCCGATGAGGTCCAGGACAAAGCGGCCTCGCAACTTGCAACCCTGGAATCAATATCCAACTTGTCCATGAGGTTGCTTTCACATGCAACCGAAGGGGCGGCTAGAGCAGCGGGTTCGGGCATTGTCATGAGGTGTCATGCCTGGATGCGCATTTGTGACCTCGTGGACCCTTTCAAGTTTTCCTTTTTGAATGGTCCCATCGAAACATCATCCCTTTTTGGCTCCAAAGTGAAGGACACACTAGCCAGATGTGAGCAAGATGGAAAGACCCTGTCTGCCATAGGCCTACGGTTTTCCAATCCTCAATGTACCTTTTCCAGGAATCAGAGGTGTGGGAAAATTTGGCACAAAAAATCTCAGGGTCCTTTCAGTGCCGCACTTAGTGATGATACCCCCAGAGGCAGAGGGGGTAACAATTCTAGAAGACACCCCTATAGAAGCAGAGGGGGTCCTTGTAACCAAGGCTCCAGGGATTCCTTCTCTGGACAACCTTACCAGTGCTCCTGAGGAGCAGCCTGATTCCTTACCTCTGGAAGCAGTCGGGGGTCGTTTCTATCTGCACCAAGCTGACTGGCAATCTAATACCACCGATTGTTGGGTGCAGAGTATCCTCACCAGAGGTTACACCATTCCCCTTTCTTGTCAACCAAATCTTCCAATAAAGCTTCCCGATGTTCCACCCAGTCAAAGGGAAGAAGCAGCTTCAGAGATAATAAAGCTGTCACAAAAAAGTCATCCAACCAGTCCCACAAGACCAGCGCAGATCCAGATTTTACTCAAGATTCTTTTTGCTGCCAAAAAAAACAGGGGACTGGAGACACATTTTTGGATCTCAGCAGCTTAAACAAGTCTGTCACCCAAACCAAATTTCGGATGGTCATGGTTCAGTCCATTCTCCCCTTTTTAAGAGAAGGCAATTGGATGTGCACGATAGATCTCCGGGATGCATATTACCACATCAAGATGGACAAATGCTCCAGGAGTCTGCCATTCTTCCAGCTAGGGGCCAGTCATTATCAATTTTGTGCCCTGCTGTTCGGCCTCTCTACAGCCCCCAGAGTGTTCACGAAACACATGGCAGTGGTCACAGCTCACTTGAGACTACAAGGATTCTGGGTGTTTCCATATTTGGACGACTGGCTCCTCACCGCCCCCACCAAGCATCTTCTGGTAACAGCACTGCATTATACTCTCTCTCTGTCGAAATTGTTAGGAATAATGATGCATTGGGAGAAATCAAACCTTGTCCCTACACAACAAATAGAGTTCATTGGAGCAGTGTTCAATACTCAGTCCTGTCTAGTATCACTCCCAAATCACAGATTCCAGCAATTGAGGCTCCGGCTCCGAGTTGCACTCTGTCAAACAAAAGTTTCAGCAAGGGAAGTTCTTCAGATTGTAGGTTCTATGGCAGCTTCTATTCCAGTAGTGCCTCTAACGAAGCTACATATGCGGATCCTGCAATGGCTCCTTCTTTGACAGTGGTTCCCAAACTATCACCCCCTCTGTTACTAGATTCGAATAACCAACTCCTGCAAACAGGACCTCCTTTGGTGGATGAGGCCAGACACAGAACTTTGCTGTCGCCCAGAGCCATTGTGACCATGGATGCTTCCCTGATCAGATGGGGGCCCAATTCCAGGGGAAAACAGTCCAAGGCACATGGCCCACCTCAGAGGCCCACCTACATATCAATATTCTGGAACTGAGAGCAGTGCTGTTAGCATTGCAGGCCTTTCATTCGGCTCTCCCTTCCAGGACAATTGCAATTCAGTCAAACAATATATCAGTGGTCTGGTATATCAACAAGCAAGGAGGAACCAAGTCCTACCTCCTGTGTTGAGAAGCCATGAGAATTTGGCAGTGGGCAATAGCTTCCAACCGTTTTTTGATAGCAACGCATATCCCAGAGAGCTCCAACATAATGGCAAACAAACTGAGTTGATGCATCCTCCTGCCGCACGAGTGGTCCCTCAATCCTGAGGTGGCAGCAGAAATCTTCACCACCGAGGCCAGCCTTGCTGAGATCTTTTCGCCTCCCCTTCGAACAGCAAGTACAGCAGCTATTTTGCCCTTCTTCCCCCAGAGGGGGAGTCCCCGAGGGATGCTCTAATCCAGGATTAGCCCACGGGACTTCTTTACACTGATGCTCCCATTCCCCTTATTCCACAATTTCTAAAGAAAGCTCTTCAGTTGAGATGCAAGGTGATCCTCATAGCTCTGTTCTGGCCTTGACAAGTTTGGTTTCCCTTCCTTCGACCTCACCTATTATACCCACCATGGATTCTGGACCCCCTTTCAGATCTGATTACTCACCCCCAAGGGTTGAGCCACCCAAATCTGTCCAGTCTCAAGCTGACAGCTTGGTTTCTCCACTTCCATTAGTTGCCAGGCAAGCTAATCTCTCCTCGCCTGTTCAACACATCATTCTGGACTCTCATAAACCATCCACCAGAAGACTATATCAGGATAAATGGAAAAGATTCTCTCTGGTCTAAGGATAACATGCTGTACCCGTATTCGGCTCCAGTAACTGCGGTACTTCAGTACTTGGCTACGTTTTTTGATAATGGAGCCTCTCCCTCTACCGTATGAGTACACCTAGCAGCAGTTTCTAATTTCCACAGTGGTATAGATGGCACCCCTCTTATCTCTTTACGTCTGTGTAAGGCCTTCCTCAAGGGAACCTCTCATATCAGGCCTCCTGTCAGACAGCCTGTGGAACCATGGAACCTCACTTTAGTCCTTCAGTCTTTGACTAAAAAACCTTTTGAACCTGCTGCAAAGTGTGACCTAAAGTTTTTGTCTTGGAAATCTTTGTTCTTGGTAGCCATTATGTGTACCAAAAGGGTCTTGGAGCTGCAGGCATTGTGTATCAAGAGACCCTATTTGGTGTTCCATAAGGACAGAGTATCACTTCAGACTAATCCATCCTTCCTTCCCAAAGTTGTTTCTGAATTTTCCATTAACCAGACCATTGACCTACCAGTGTTCTTTCTGAAATTTTCCAATAGAGGAGAATACTGCCTTCTCTTTTTGGATGTACACAGGCAACTGAGATTTTACTTAGACAGGACCAAACCTATCCGTAAGTCTGAACAGCTTTTCATCTCCTTTTCTGGGCCCAGAATGCGAAATGCTGATTCCAAGGTTACATTATCAAAATGGCTAAGGGACTGCATACGTTTCATCTGTTCCATCAGTAAAGAACCTATGCCAAAAGTTAAAGCTCACCCCACTAGATCTATGGCAACATCTGTAGCTTTCCATTCCAGGGCTTCCATGGATGATATTTGCGCAGCAGCTACTTGGGCTAAGGCTCATACCTTTGTCAGTCATTACAAATTGGACTTGGTCTCCAGAGGAAGAACTGCCTTTGGCTCAGTGGTACTCAGGAATGTTCTTCCATGAGGGCCGCCTATGGACCTCAAGGTAGCTTGGGATTCTGTCCCATCAATGATGAATGGAAAGAAGATTAACAACATCAGATAAAGAAGTTGTCTTACCATAACTTTCCAGCTGTGTTGTTCATGTTCTTTCATTCATCACTTCCCACCCTCCTTCCCCCTCCAAAGGCTCCTGGGGGATGCTTTGGGTTTAAGTGGTGTCCTAGGGTATTTGCGCTGATGTGGCCTCGGCTTTACTTCTCTTTCTCTAGCAAACTCGATCTGAGGTAACGGAGAAGGGCAGTCCGCGTAGAAACGTAGCTCGAGAGTTTTTTTGGCTGGTGCATTCTTGGTAAAAAGGCCTACTCGAACCTCATCAGTGATGAATGAAAGAAGATGAACAACACAGATGGAACGTTAGGGTAAGACATAACTTCTTTTTATGCCACTTGACTCTTGTCGTCTTCTCTTCCCAGATAAAATCTTTCAACTCCTTATTAATTGCTATCAAAACTTCTCTGGTTGATAAAAATATGCCTGACCTGTGTATAAGACTAAAGGGACTAAAAACATTAACTGCCTGTATCTTACTACCAATATCCATATAACAGAGCTTCCATTTTCTCAGGTTTTATATTATCTTTTGATCTGATGTCAATTTTCAATTTATCCTCACATATGGATTCAGATCCGTACCCTTGGATCTAACTTGGCTGTTGCAACAGCTCGTGGCAACCAAAAATCTCTCGAGCACCCTACCCTTCCCACAGTACTTCTCTCCCAATCACCTCAGATCTCATTTGCCACTTCACAAAGACGTGGTCCTTCCATTAACTCTCGGGCCGCTAAATGGATATTTGATATTTTGCTATTTTTACAACTTTTTCTATCAGAGTTTAATTAAACTTGAATACTATCTGTTAAATTTCTCCATCATCCTTTTCACTAGCTAGTTTTTGCCTTTCTAACTTTTACTGAGGTACTTCTTGACCACCTTTGTTAGTAGTCTTTTTCTGCCTACCCACCTTTCTTTGTGATTGCCTCTCCTTTTTCCTTTTTCCCTGTACTGCAGTACATCTAAACTAATATCATTAGAGACCCAGGCCCATATCCTACTATCCTTCCATAGGCCATCCACACAAAAGTTGTATTAACAGTAAGTGGACGAGATTCATACATTAGTCTCACCAAATTAATGTAGATCATTTTTCAGCTCCTATCCACATTATTCTAGAGATTTTAGCACAACTGTTTAGCGAGGGTGCAGCTTATTCTGCAATAAAAGTGTATCTAGCTGCGATTTCTAACTTATTGGATGTGATGGATCCTCCTTCACTTCCTATAAGCTATGCAAAGCTTTCTTGAGAGGAATTCTTTTTACTCAAGCCCCCCTTAAAGATCCTTTACCACCTTGGGACTTAAATTGGATATTACCGAAAATTATACAGCCTCCCCTTGAACCAGCCGCTACCTTCTAACTTAAGTTTCTCTCCTGGAAAACCGTATTCTTGGTAGCCATCACGTCTGCAAGGAGAATTTTTGAGAGTCAGGCCTTATTATCCCAACTGCCATATTTGATCTTTCACAAGGACAGGGTCACTTTAAGTAGTAATCCTTCATTCTTACCAAAGATAGTTTCAAAGAATACCATCAACCAATCCATTAATCTGCCAGTTTTCCTCCCAGACATCACCAATAAAGGTGAATATATGTTACATTTTCTAGACGTTCATAGACAACTATGTTTTTACCTTCATAGAACAAAGGACATAAAGGTGAATATATGATGTTATGTTGTCCTTTCTCGCCTTCATTCTTACAATGTTGGGTTCAGAGCCGATCCTCAGCTCTGACTCGGTCAAATACTTAGCTGAAAGTCTCAAACCTGGATCGTGGCAATAAGGTATCCCACAATGCAGTGGTGTAATTCCTCAGATCTCATTTGCCACTTTACGAGGTTGGATGCGCTCTTCTTGGCCGTGGCTAAGTTATGTCATATTTTTCTATAACCTTTGTCTAAACTTGTTATATTTGGGTGTATATATATATATATATATATATATATATATATAGCTTTTATCTTACTAGATTTAACTCGTTTTTGCATCCTTGCTGCTCTTTGTTAGGTATTAATAGTTTTTTCCCCTTCAGCATGACTTTTGCCATCGCTTTGTAGGCCCTTTTGGTATCCAGTATAGTAGTTGTTGTTAGTCTGTTAGTCTCTTTATAGCCCATTTAAGTTGGAGGGCTTGTAGTGTTTTATTGTCTTGTCTACAAAATAGAACCTAGTTTATTTAAATAATAACATAGTTTATTCCACGTAATCTTGGTATTACAGTTCAGTATATTCTGTGACATATTAGCATAAATTTCATAAATATCAGAATGTTTTATAATGTATTATTAGACATACATAGTTCCCTAGGCCAAGTATATAGTTGTCAGAATGACTACAATGTATGTTACATAGTAGTGAACAGGTGATTAAATTATCATATACGTGTTGTTATATCAAGTTTTGAAATACAACATTTCATTTGTATATAGGGCATATATGTGGACAAGTTTGTGTAATATGTATGGTTTTATTGATTTTAAGAGAAGTGTTTTACAGGATTTATTAGTGCACAAGGCTATGTTTTATATATATTTTTTTTGAATTTTTTTTGAATGTTAATGACTTAATTGATTAATTAATGAAAAAGGCGGTTTTGTGGGGTAGTATTTAAGTAAATGGTTTACAGCAGTAAGTGTTCTGATGAAGTCAGAAGTATTCTGAAGAAAGCGCTCAACCTGTTTGTTTGTGTAATAAATAAATGAACATTGTTTCCAGCAAAGTTTCCAGATTCCTGGTGTGTTCTTAGCTACCTTGTGCTGGTGGCGTTTTTGTTTTACAATTGTTGGACACTGGGATTATTTTTTACTTTTACAAAATAGAACCGTTTGAGTTAGAGGTTCTATTATTCTTCCCCTGGTTGTCGCTCCTTGTGTTGTCCTGTAGTAACTTTTGGTGTAGCTTTAACTATATTAGTCTTAGCAAAAGTTTTTTTTTGTTGTTGTTGCTGTCGCCTTTAGGGTCCTATCTTGAAAATGTCCAAAGACCAAAAAGAGAGAGAACATAAGCCTTCAGGCCTTAAGAAATGTCAGAAGTGCTCTCAAAAAATGTCCATCATGGATGGACATGTTATCTGTGTTTATTGCCTTGGTGCCATTCATCTCCAAGAAGACTGCACTTTTTGTCATCCTTTTAGTGCTAGAGTACTTCAGGAAAGGAGAAACAAGTTGATTCTGAAAGGGCTCTTAAAGTATTCTTTTGAGGAAGCCATCCATAGTTCTTCTTCCTCTTCTTTGTCTCCTTCCTGTAAAAAGGATAAGTCTCAGAAAAGACATTCACCTGCAACATCAGCTCAGTCGGTGCCACCAGTCAAACTTCCTAAAATTTCAAAGGCCACTACTTCCTTGGCTCCACAGTCCTTGGAGACGTCGGCAGTCTTTTTGGTTGGCAGGCGTGGTACTTCGGCTCCAAAGTCTTAGGAGCTGCAAGATACCTCCACTCAGAGCCGGTCCATTGATATTTTGCCCGTTTCTTCCGACGTTGAGCTCGACAATCCTTCATAGGTCTTGCTCTCCTTCCCTATCTTCCAGGTCTACCTGGAACTTATCAGATGATGCCGTGGAACGGATGGTGCGCAGGCTTTTGAAGTCGCCGGCGCTGACTAAATTATTCTCGGCTTCCACCCATTTGGTCTCGGAGTCTACTGTACCCACTGTTGTTCCTCCTCCGAGCCAAGCTGGTCCTTCAGAGCAGGGGTGCTTGGTACTGCTTACAGTGGACCCTTTGGTTCTGGGACCCCCTTTGGTGTTCACGGAGCCGACATCTGCTCTGACTCTCTCGGTGCCGTCCGGGGAAGTCTGGGAGCTGGGGTTCCCTGGTCGGTCCCGGGGGGGGGATTCTTGGCCCCGATCTTCTTTGGTGCCGAGTCTACCTCTCGGAGCATTGGCCCGGGTTAGCTCAGCTCCCACATCGGCCTCGGGTCTGATCTCATTGGTTCTGTTGCCTTCCTCTGTCTCTTCAGAGCCGGGGGAGTCTTCGGAGCTGGCGGGGTCCACCTTTGAGCTGATGAGGAGTGTGTTGTCTACCCATTCAGCACCACAGAAGGATACCAGTACTCGTCCCCCTAAATCACCAGCTACTGTATCGGCACCACCTATTCCACAGGACAGCAGAGATCCAGAGCCTCAGGATCCCCCAATGGGTGAACCCCTCTCCTCCAAGGCCTCCCCAGAATATCCTTCTGTGGAGCCACCTCAGAAGACAACCTTCAAGAGGAAGCATGTTGACTCCCCAGAAGAGTCCATCACTTCAGACACTGACCTTGATGAGTTGGAAGGTTCCTCATGGTCATCCTCTGATGATATCTCATTTGCAGATACTCTAGAGATCCTCAAGCAAAGAGGCAGCTGGCAGGCAACCACACCTTCTGATGAGGAGTCAGTGTACCTGAAGGCTTTTGGGTCTCAACCTTCAGCCTCCTGGGTGTCTCCACCTTTCAATGAGCTAATAGACCTGATTAGTCGAAAGGCATGTGAGTCACCTGACACTATGGAACCGGTCCCTCAAAGACCAAGCAAATTTTTGTCAGCTCCTTCAGGCAAGGATTTTCTAACCTAGGGGGTACCCGTAGATGCTATGGTGGTGGCAGCAGCCACCAAGAAGGAACTTGACTTCCTTATCTGTTCATCCTCCGAATAGACTCTCGAACGATGGACAGATACGGGAAGCGTGTAGTTTCTTCAGTGACTTTTTCAGTGTGATCGCTGAACTATTTATCCCACTTCACAAGGCTACAAAGAGATCTCTTGAAAGAGTTAGGAGATGCTCTACAAGGTTCATTAGCTGCAAGGGTGAATGAGAAGGTCTCCTCCCAGCTATCCACCTTAAATTCCATTATCAACTCCTCCATGAGGCTCATATCCTACGCAGCAGGTGGAGCGAGCAGGGCAGCAGATTCTGGAGTTTCCCTTAAGAGACGCTCCTGGATGCACTTGTGCAATTTTGCAGAGCCCTTTAAGTCTATCTTTTTTAATGCCCCTTTTGATGCTTCCTCACTCTTTGGACCCAAAGTAAAAGACACTCTAATCCAGTGCGAGCAGGAAGGGAAACCTCTCTCTGCCATTGGAGTATGTTTTTCTGTACCATCAAGACCTTATCCTAAAGGCCAGAAGAGCGGAAAGATGTGGTTCAAAAGATCCCAGAGATTTTTCCAGGATACATGGGATGATACCTTCCCTAGGGGCAGAGGGGGCGGTAATAATGGTAGACGCTGCCCCAGAGGCAGAAGGGACCCGCAAAACCAGAGTGACCGTGATTCCTTTCGTGGACGCCCTTATCAGTGCTCTTAAAAGGAAGCCCAACTGTTCTACTGTGGAGGTAGTCGGGGGATGTTTATCTGTGTACCCAGAAGCCTGACAAAATATCACAAATAACAAATAGTTACTAAATATAATAGCCAGGATACTCCATTCCTTTTTACAATCCTTTTCCACAGACCAAAACAATCCCAGGTGTTCCACCCAATCTAAGGGAACAAGCAATAATAGAAATTCAAAAGTTGCTCCACAAAAGAGTCATCCAGGAAGTCCCCGCAGTCCAAATAGGATTCGGAACTTACTCAAGATTGTTTTTGGTGCCAAAAAGAACAGGGGGCTGGAGGCCCATATTAGACGTAAGCAAGTTAAACGAATCTGTCAAGAAGTCAAAGTTCCGAATGGTGACACTGCAGTCTATACTTCCCTTTGTAGGGAAAGATGATTGGATGTGCTCGATAGACCTTCAAGATGCTTACTACCACATAAAAATGGACATGTCATCAAGAAGGTACTTACACTTCCTACTGGGAGCCAGCCATTACTATTTCAGAGCTCTGCCCTTTGGTCTCACTACAGCCTCAGAGTGTTCACCAAATGTATGGCAGTAGTCACGGCTCACCTGAGACATCTAGGATTCCGTGTGTTTCCCTATCTAGACGACTGGCTCCTATCTGCCACCACCAAGCATCTACTCCTACAAGCCACTGACCTAGCCTTGGATGTCTGCAATCAGCTGGGCATTACAGTAAACTTTCACAAATCTGCCTTGTTGCCCTGTCAACATATTACATTCATAGGTGCAGATCTAGACATTTCATCTATGGTAGCACGTCTTCCAACAGAAAGAGTTATAGCACTCAGCAGATACTTCACCTCCTTCCCAAGACTAAAGTGAAAGCAAAGATAATCCTAAGATTGCTAGGAACAATGGCATCCACGATTACACTGGTCCCTCTTGCCAGAATGCACACAAGGATCCTTCAATGGCTATTGTTCTTCCAATAGTCACTTCAAGAGCTTCCGATGTCTCATCTGATCAGAATAACAGAATCTTTCAAGAACGACTTAAGATGGTGGATACACTCCACTCATGTGACAATAGGCAGACCTTTTGTTACACATCAACCAATAGCTACAGTGACCATGGACGCTTCCCAGATGGGGTGGGGGGACATTCTCTGGGAAGAACAGTCCAAGGTACATGGCAAGAACACAAAGCTCACTTGCATATAAATGTTCTAGAAATGAGAGCAGTGCTTCTTGCATTGCAAGCACTTCAAGACTCTCTAGGAACTATTGTGATACAGTCAGACAATATGTCTGTGGTTTGGTACATAAACAAGCAGGGGGGAACCATATCTTACCCCTATCTTACCCCCTTTGTTGAGAAGCCCTAAGAGTGTGGAAATGGGCAGTTTCTTCCCAGCACTTTCTAATTGCAACGCACATTTCGAAGAAGTCCAATGTGATAGCCGACAAGCTGAGCAGAGCAATCCTAATGCCTCACAAGTGGCCTCAATCACAATGCAGCGGAAATGATTTTCCGAACATGGGGACAACCTTACTGCAATCACTTTGCCCCTCCCATGAATGCCAAGTACAGCAACTACTTTACCCTAATCCTCCCTCTGACCGAGACACCGAGAGATGCTCTTGCTCACGATTGGCTCTCAGGACTTCTATATGCCTTTCCTCTGTTTCCTCTCATACCCTGAGTAATTCAGAAAGCACAGTGCTCGGGAAGCAGGATAATTCTAATTGCTCCTTACTGGCCTCGCCAAGTTTGTTTTCTTTTCCTTTGGCCTCATCTTCAGGAGAAGCCTTGGATTCTGGACTCAGTGCCAGATCTGCTGACTTATATGTCAGGGGAGCTTCATCTTTCTCTCCACACCGTAAAACTGACAGCTTGGGTGCTTCACTTCCCAGTTTAGTCAGGCTTCACAATTTCACTCCTACAGTTAGACATATCTTAATGTCGTCGCACAAAACTTCCACTAGAAAGCTGTAATGTGATAGTGTTCAATCTCGCCGTTTGTTCTTACACATGGGTTCGGAGCCGATCCTCGGCTCCGTGCCGGCCTCTTGCAAGCTCTGCATCGAGAAGAAGCTCGAGACAATCTAATACCCACAATCCCCCTCTGCCTTTACCTCAGATCTAGTTTGCCGCTGCTGCATACGCATCGTTGGGAGCTAGCTCGAGAGTTTCTAAGCTAAGATATAACTTTTTTGTTGTATTTTATTAAGGATTCTAGTCTAGTTGATATTATCAGTGTTAACAAGTGTGATTGTGTTGTGGTTCCGTTAATTCTTTGGTACCGTTAACCTTATTTATCGGTATTTTTGTATCGGGGCCTACACCCTTCATATCTTACCATATTGAGACAAATTTTTCCGGATTTGACAATTACTCGATTGTGACTAACTTTTTTCGGATTTGACTGTGTTTTTCTGGAGTTGTCTTTTTATTCTACAATGTCTGAGAAGGTAAAGTCTGGTTTCAAGCGTTGTCAGTGTGGCCAGAAAATGTCGGTCACTGACTACCATAGTTCCTGCGTCTACTGCCTTGGCCCTCTCCACTTACAAGAGGATTGCTCCATCTGTCACTCTTTTAGTGGGAGGGTCATGACGGATAGGCGCAGGAAACTGATGGACAGAGGTCTATTGAAACCGGCTTTCCAAGAGGCTTTGGATGCTTCTGACCAGGCATCGAAGTCCTCTAAGGAATCGAAGACGTCGGAGCCTAAGTCATCGGCTCCGAGCTCTTCTTCAAAGGTTAGATCACCGGTTCCACAGACTTCGGGGCCGAGTGTTCAACTGGTATCGGTTCCTGAGCCTCGAGTCTTGGAACCGGTGATGGAGCTCCCTCCTTCGGTCATATTGAGGTCGGCTCCGTCTTCGGTTCCTTCGACCCGTTCTTCCTCCAAACTTTCGGATGTCGATGTGGATCGCGTGGTGCAGAAGTTGTTGGAGCATTCGGCCCTCTCTAAACTTATTTCGGTTTCCACCCAGTTGGTGTCGAAACTTGAAGGCCTTCCTGTATCTCCATCCATTCCTCCTCCGAGACCGATTCAGTCTTTGGAGCCGGAAGAGGCTGATCTACTGATTGTGGAGCCCTCGGGTCCAGAACCGTCTTTTTCTCGGTCTGTTCCTCACCTCGACTCCGTCGGACCGGTACCGAGTCTCGGAGCCGACGGTCTGTTCTTGGTTCCGGGGCGAGTCGAACCGGCGTGTCGGTTCTGACTCTCCCCTCGGGCCTCGCACGGATGGATTCGGCTCCGTCCTCGGGTCGATGCCTTCGTGCCCGTGTCGGGATTCTTCCCATTTCTTCGGAACCGGGAGACTCTTCGATGCGGGACCCGGGAGCGTTCGACCTGATGAGGAAGGTGTTGTCTACCCAGACAACCACATCAGTGGAAGCAGTTTCTCCTCCCCATAAAGGGCCTTTGTCTTCATCTGCACCCACGGCCACATCCAAGCGTCGGGCACCAGTGCCTCAGCCACCCCTGGAGGGTGCCCCCTCTTCCTCCGAGGCTTCTTCGGATGCTCCCCACGAGGAAGTCCCTAGGAAGAGATTGTGTAAGAGGAGACACTTGGATTCTCCACAGGAATCCTTGACATCTGATACTGACTTAGATGAGTCAGAGGGGTCCCCTAAGTCACCTTCAGAAGATGTCTCTTTTTCAGACATTTTGGAGATCCTGAAACAGAGAGGTGACTGGCAGTCCCTTCCCCCTTCTGAGGATGAGTCAGTTCTGCTGAAGGCATTTGGTGCTCGCCCTTCCTCCTCCTGGGTCACTCCGCCCTTCGACGAACTAATGGAACTTATTGCTCAAGGGCGGGAGACTCCTGACACAGTGGAACCTGTTCCAAGAAAACCGAACAAGTACATCACAGCACCTCAGGATAAGTCCTACCTTACAAAAGGAGTTCCAGTAGTCGCTATGGTGGTGGCTGCAGCCACGAAAAAGGAGATGTCGGAGTCTTCTTCGTCTGTCCATCCGCCTAATAAAGATTCTAGGACGATGGATAGATATGGGAAGCGCATTTTTAGTTCAGCGGCTTTTTCCATGCGGTCCCTGAACTATTTGACCCATTTTACACGTCTGCAGAGGGATCTAGTCAAAGAGTTGGGAGATACCCTCCAGGGTGCTACAGATGCAGCTGTCTCAGAGAAAGTGACAGCGCAACTTAATACCCTAACATCGATTGTTAACTCGTCCATGAGGCTGATTTCCTCACGCGGCGAAGGTTCGAGTAGGGCAGCAGCTTCAGCGATTGCTCTTCGTAGACAATCCTGGATGCGCCTATGCTCCTTTCTGGAAGCCTTCAAGTCTTCCTTTACAACGCCCCATTTGACGGTGCCACTCTTTTTGGCCCCAAGGTAAAGGAGACCCTTACCGGTGTGAACAAGAGGGAAAGACTCTGTCTGCTGTCGGAGTCCATTTTCCACCCCAACCAGACCGTACCCCAAAGGGCAGCGGTGGGAAAATGTGGTTTCAAAACCCCAAGGGTCTTTCTCAGGCACACAGGGTGATGAATCCTCTAGAGGCAGAGGAGGGGGCAGAGGTGGAAGACGCCGCCCTGGCGGCAGAGGGGGTCCGCAACATCAAGGTGACAGGGAAACACTCCCTGGTAAACCTTTCCAGCACTCCTGAGAGGAGGCCCGACTGTCCTGCTCTGGAGGCAGTCGGGGGTCGCTTAGCTTTATACCCTCAGGCCTGGCAAGATATAACTACAGACAAGTGGGTAAAAAGCGTAGTTACCAGAGGTTACTCCATACCCTTCCTATCCTATCCCATTCCAAAGAAAAGACTCCCAGATGTACCGCCCCATCTGCGAGAGCCAGCAGCTTTAGAAATTTCAAAGCTGCTAGAAAAGAGTCATCCAGCCAGTCCCAGCGGACCAGCAAGGATTTGGGACTTACTCAAGGTTCTTTTTAGTTCCAAAGAAAACAGGGGACTGGAGGCCCATTCTAGACCTAAGCTACCTCAATACTTTCGTCAAGAAAGAAAAGTTCGAATGGTCACGCTTCAATCGATCCTTCCATTCTTACAGAAGGACGAGTGGATGTGCTCAATAGATCTAGAGGATGCATACTACCACATCAAAATGGCCAGGGCATCCAGAGATCATTTGCGCTTCGGCTGGGAGCCAGTCACTTTCAATTTCGAGCCCTGCCCTTTGGTCTGACCTCAGCCCCAGGGTCTTCACCAAATGTATGGCAGTGGTAGCGTCTCACTTGAGACGCCAGGGATTCCAGGTGTTTCCGTATCTGGACGACTGGCTCCTTTCGCCACCACCCGGCCAACTACTGCAGGCCAGAGACTATGTTCTTCAACTGTGTGTTCACCTAGGGATCTCCGTAAATTTTGGAAAATCCTTACTTCAGCCATCACAAAATATCTTGTTCATAGGAGCAGAGTTAAACACACGTCAATTAATTCTGAGGCTTCCCCCAGAAAGGATATTATCACTGCAGACTCACATACGTCTTCTACTCTTGTCAAGGAAATCTCCTGCAAAACTAGTACTGAAGGTGTTGGGCCTCATGTCAGCCTCCCTTATTGCAATTCCCCTGAGAAGGCTGCACATGAGAGTCCTACAATGGCTACTGTTTGCTCAATGGTCATTTCAACAACTACCTCTAACACACGAGATTCTTATAACAAAGACTTGCAAAACAGATCTAAACTGGTGGCTTCAAACGCAACCTTTCCCAGGGAGGCCGTTTGTGCTACCCACGCCACAGTTACGGTGACCACGGACGCTTCCCTGATAGGGTGGGGGGGCATCTTTCAGGGACAGACAGTCCAAGGCGAATGGACCAATTTGGAGTACAATCTGCACATCAATGTTCTAGAGTTGAGGGCAGTGTTTCTAGCGTTGCAACACTTTGCTCCCCTTCTTCCTCTAGGGACTATTGCAGTTCAGACGGACAACATGTCGGTAGTCTGGTACATAAACAAACAAGGGGGAACCAAGTCCTATCAACTATGCAGAGAGGCCATGAGAATTTGGCAGTGGGGGAGTCCACGGGTCGCTTTCTAATAGCAACGCACATCCCGGGGTCATCCAACGTCATAGCCGACAGGCTGAGCAGAGCAATTCTGTTACCGCACGAGTGGTCTCTAAAACAGTCAGTGGCGAAAAGGATTTTTCGCATGTGGGGCCAGCCTTCCTGTGACCTGTTTGCGTCTCCAATGAATGCCAAATGCAGGAGCTACTTTGCCCTATTACCCCTCCAGGGAAGTCCCCAGGACGCACTGGTCACGATTGGCCCCGGGACTCCTATACGCATTTCCCCCATTTCCTCTGATATCGAAGTTTCTCCAGAAAGCCAGGAACCTACACAGGACGATAATCCTCATTGCTCCATTCTGGCCTCGTCAAATTTGGTTTCCCTTCCTGAAAATACACTGCATTCGGGGACCCTGGATTCTGGACCCAGAGCCAGATCTATTGACTCACTCGTCAGGGGTTCCCCATCCCGCGCTCCTGTCACTCCATCTAGCAGCTTGGCTGCTCCAATTCCCAACTTAGCCAGGTCTGATCTTTTGTCACCAGCAGTCCAGGATATATTAGTGGCTTCGCATAAAGCTTCCACTACTAAAACATATACTAGCAAATGGAAACGGTTTGTATTCTGGGCGAATACACACCATGTGGATCCCTTTATAGCTCCTTTGAATAAGATATTAGAGTTCTTAACAGACTTATTTCATCAGGGTGCTTCTCCTGCTACTCTAAGAGTTCAATTGGCTGCCATTTCGAATTTCCATGTGGAAGAATGTGGAGCTCCTATTATGGCTCACAGACTTTGTAAAGCCTTTTTAAAAGGAGTTTTTCATATTAGACCACCGGTCAGATCTCCTACGTCACCTTGGAGTCTAAACTTGTTGCTATCTAAATTAATGTTGCCCCCTTTTGAACCTGCCTCTTCTTGCCCATTAAAATTTTTGTCCTGGAAAACTCTCTTTCTGGTAGCCATTACTTCTGCTAGACGAGTGTCTGAACTTCAGGCTCTCTCCATCAAGCACCCTTATTTGATCTTTCACTCTGACAGAGTTTCTCTTGAACCAATTCATCCTTCCTCCCTAAAGTGTGTTCTATTAACAATATTAATCAGTCCATTGAATTACCCACTTTCTTCAAAACCACTCCAACAAAATGGAGTATATGTTACACAAATTGGATGTTCACAGACAGCTAAGGTTTTATTTGGATAGAACAAAAGATCACAGGAAAACAGATCAACTTTTTGTGGCTTTTGCTGATAGCAGGAAAGGACTTGCAGTTACCAAAAGAACTCTTTCTAAATGGTTAACGGATTGTATAATCTATGTCTACGATTCTGCAAATCAACCCCTTTTACACAAACCCAAAGGACATTCCACAAGGTCAATATCTACGTCTTTGGCTCATGCAGCTCGCCTACCTCTGGATGCTATTTGTGCGGCTGCTACCTGGTCTAAGCCACATACATTTATTTCTCATTATAAAGTAGACAAGGTTTCTAGGGACAGGGCAACCTTTGGTTCCACTGTGCTCAAGAACGTCCTCCCGTGAGTTCCTCAGGATCAAGGAGCTAGGGACGCTACCCATGTGTAAGAACAAACGGCGAGATTGAACACTATCACATATAGAAGTTATGTCCTTACCATAACGTTCCATGTGGAGTGTTCATCTCGCCTTTGTTCTTACAGTCCCACCCTCCCACCCTTAGGAAGAGCGTTCTTTGATGCCTGGCCAGAAGCATTTTTTGCTACTGTTACTATTCTGTGTACATAGTTGGTATACACATATATTTCTATATGTGTCTGTTTATATATGTATAGGTGTATAGCATGAATGTGCTATTATGTAGATTGGTTTGCTTGCAAACTAGATCTGAGGTAAAGGCAGAGGGGGATTGTGGGTATTAGATTGTCTCGAGCTTCTTCTCGATGCAGAGCTTGCAAGAGGCCGGCACGGAGCCGAGGATCGGCTCCGAACCCATGTGTAAGAACAAAGGCGAGATGAACACTCCACATGGAACGTTATGGTAAGGACATAACTTCTATTTCTAGTAAATGGAAGAGGTTTTCCCTTTGGGCTTAAGACAGGAACATTGATCCTTTTTCTGCACCTGTTCATTCTATTTTGGAATTTTTGGTGGAACTTTTTCAACAAGGCTCAGCTGCAGCAACCATCAGGGTTCAACTTGCTGCAGTCTCAAATTTTCACATTGGTGACTCTGCTTCCAACTTATTTTCACATAGGTTGTGTAGAGCCTTCTTAAAAGGTGCTTCCTTATTAAGGCCACCCTTTAAGGAACCCCTTTCTCCTTGGGATCTAAGTTTTGTTTTGTCTCATCTCATGTTACCACCCTTTGAGCCCTCTTCATCTGCAGACCTCAAGTTCCTTTCCTGGAAGACCTTGTTTCTAGTGGCTATAACTTCTGCTAGAAGTGTCAGAGTTGCAAGCTCTTTCTATTAAACCGCCATATTTGATTTTTCATAAGGGTAGGGTATTCTTACGTACAAACCCACTCTCTTCTCCAAACAACATAAACCAATCCATAGAACTTCCTGTGTTCTTTCTAATCCTAGCAACATGGCAGAGTACAAATTGCATAAACTGGACGTGCATAGACAACTCAGATTCTATTTGCATAGGAACAAAGACTTCAGAAAATCTGACCAATTATTTGTATCCTTTTCTGACGCAAAAAAGGAACCTCAGTCTCAAAAACTACTCTTTCCAATTGGCTTTCAAATTGTATTACATTCATCTATAACTCAAATCACAAAGATTTACCTTTCAAAGTGAAGACTCATTCCACTAGAGTAATGGCTATGTCATCTGCTTTTCAAGCCAGAATTACCATGGATAATATTTGTGCAGCAGCTACTTGGTCTACTCCACATACTTTTATCACTCATTACAAAGTTGATTTAGCCTCCAGGGACAGGGTATCCTTTGGTTCCATGGTGCTTAAAGGTGTACTCCCATGAGCCACCCAGGGTAAAGGTGCTAGGGACGCTGTCCCATCATTGTAAGAATGAAGGCGAGATAGGACAACATAACATCAAGTAGTTATGTACGCACCATAACATTCCATGTTTGTTGTCCATCTCGCCATTCATTCTTACGAACTCTCCCTCCTTCCCCTTGCCAAAGACTCCTTGTGGACCTGGTAGATTTTGTTACTACTTTCAGGAGTTCTTTGTCTCAGCTTTTCTCCTTCCAGTACATATACTATGGACTTGGATATATGTATATATGTATATGTTTGTAGATATGTATATAGTGTACATATCACTCAGAAGTAGCAACAAACAAAATCTGGGGAGTTACACCATTGCATTGTGGGATACCTTATTGCCACATGCCAGGTTTGAGACTTTCAGCTAAGTATTCAGCTCCGAACCCATCATTGTAAGAATGTACGGCGAGATGGACAACAAACATGGAACGTTATGGTGAGTACATAACTTCTTTTTACATTTGCTAGACGTTCATAGACAACTATGTTTTTACCTTCATAGAACAAAGGACATAAGGAAACAAAGTCAGTTTTTTGTCTCCTTCTCAGAAAATAGATTGGACCTTCCAGTGACCAAGGTGACTCTAGCTATATGGACTATGGACTGCATATCTTATATTTATGAGAATCAAGGTTTAGAGCTGCCAAAACTTGTTCAAGCTCACTCCACTAGAGCAGTAGCCACCTATTCAGTTTTTCAGTCTAGAGCGGCCATGGATGAGATTTGCGCAGCAGCAACCTGGGCTACCTCTCATACCTTCATTACAAGCTAGATTTGATCTGTAGGGGTAGGGCCTCCTTTGGTTCAATGGTTCTGAAAAATATCCTTCCATAAGGTCACCAAGGAAAAAGGTAGTTGGGGACTCTGTCCCATATGTGAGGATAAAATGAAAATTAACAGCATCAAATAAAATAGTTATGTACTCACCATAACATTTCATCTGTGTTGTCCATTTTAATTTTTTCCTCACAATCCCACCCACCATCCCAGTCCCCTTTTTTTTTTTGGTTTCTGTTTGAGCGAGTTGACCTAAATTTTTTTATTTGCTGTTGTGAAAGCCAGAAATGGTCTAACCCTTATTTGAGGCAATTTCCTATTCCATCATTTTCTATGATTATAAGCAAAGAAAGTGCAACTGAATGCCAACCCCAGGACCCTTAGATGATCTGATAAACATATATACAAGATAAAGTCCTATAATTACTTTGGTTGACTCTGTTCTTCTATAAAGTAGCCAAACAGTGAAACCTAATACCCCAGAATATCCTAAAAAACACAGATAGTCATAACTTAAAATAACTCCTAAAGGAGTACCTAACTCAATGGCTATGCTGCTGTAATACTCATGGCTAGTTTCTCATGCCATCAAAACTTTCACATGATTGGTTATACATGTTTATCTCATCTCCTCCTAGCCTATTAGTAATTGAGCCTCCTCTATCTTTAACCTTGGCATATTTAATTCTTCCATAAACATTTCCATTTGTAACTTTTCTTGATTCCCATATTGCTCTGCTTTATACAGGCGTTCATAGAATTTCCAAACTATTTCTAATACTTCTACAGGATCCTTTATCTTCCATGTTATAGGCTCCCTAAGCTAGCTGACAGCCCTTTCCACTTTCTGTTGCCTGAGTCATTGTGCTAAAAGTTTGTTTGCTCTAGAGTTATCAAAAAGCAGTTGCTTAACAGCAAACTCATGCATATTATCGAGGTAATCCCTTATTTTCTGTTTAGCATTCTTCAGTTGCTTTTCCTCTTGTTCTGTGACATTCCTCCTATTTTGCAGTACTTTAACAGTTGCCAGTCCCTCTAAATAATTCTTGTTACTTCTTAACCATATCTCCCTTTCTTTTATTTCTATCTTATTTTTAAATTCCACTTAATTTTATCCCACTCCCTAGGTATATTTTCAGAAGAAATTTCTGTCTTCTCTAATAGCTCCCGAATAATTTCCACTACCCGTTCCTTAAATTCCTCTCTTTTCAACAGATAGGTGGGAAAGTACCAGTGTCTCATTTTTATTTCATTATACTGTGTTTTTATTTTAGTTATTATTGGTGCATGATATGAAATAGGTATTGGGTGCATATCAAGACCTTCAATTAGATGCACATGTTCTTGTGGAATGTAAATTGTGTCTAGCCTAGCACAGACTTGGCTAGGGAATAAGATGTAAATTCCAAACTCCTAGTACTGAATTCACATCTTCCATCTCAAATAGTTTCATAAATTTCATTAAAATATGTCCTCTTTTGTTACATTTTCCCTTCTGGGCCCTCCAGACACATCTTCAGTGTTGCAAATCAAATTAAAGTTCCCACCAGTAATATACCTTGCTGAAAGCTGATTATTTCTCCCAGGATTTTCTGAAACTCCATTATAGCAGTTTTCGGTGTAATATAAATACATGCCAGTTTAATCCTCCTCCCTTGCCAGTAGTCCCCTAGTATTACAAATCTACTATTAGGCTTTTTTATCCTCTTCTATTACTATTGGGACTCCTCTTGCAGTTAATATAAGGACTCCTGTCTTCCTTTGCCCCAGGTATTCCACTGAATAACCATCCTGAAAACCTTTCTTTATCAAATTCCCATGTTCATTTCTTTCTAAGTGTGTCTCCTATAGCATAGGTATTTGCACTCTATATTTTTTAATATAGTTCACTACACTTTCTTTTTTGTGTTTGTGTGAGACCATTAACGTTGAAAGATATTATAGAAGGAATCATATTCATAAGGGATTATTATTCCCACCTTTAATGCATAACAGCTTTTTTGTTAAATGTCTTGCTCCAGCTTTTGTGTTACATGCATGTACTGTTTGGCAGGTTAATATTTTATGCAGTTGTTTCTTGTCATCTCCATTTGAGCTTATGTCACATCCTGCAGAACTTTTTTGTTTTATTGAAAACCCTCAAAGAAAAAAAAACGCACACACACAGTGCCCCGTAACATCTATTAACTTAACAATAGCACACAAAACTATGTACATCTTCAAATATTGAAGTTTTACTCTCCTAATAGGAACAAATGTTGACAGCCACACACACAGATGCAAGCTAATCTAAAAGATAGATTATCCATGCTAAGACGCATGGTAGAGCCTGTGATTCTATTAAGTGCTGCCTGGTTTTGCCGTATCTTTATAGTTCTCTCAACTGGGAAGACAGTTGGATGTTTTCAGAAAACATTTTCTCCAAGTCATTTCTGTTTATCAGATTGTCTACTAGAGATATAAGAACCAGATACAAAACTGTTTACTAGAAAAAAAGTCTTATAATCTTCAATATTCTTTTTCATTTACTTTCTTTCTCTTAAAACTTGTTACTCTATAAAGCTAATGATATTAATGTTGTCATTCCCCTATGCAAGAATGAGAAAAAGCACACACATTTTCTTTTGTCATGCTCTTTTAAACAGATTTTTTTTTTACATCACAGTGCCTGCATTTCTTAAGTCTGAAAAAGGCTAATTCAGAAATTCTAACTAACCTCCTGTGGAGGGTTAAGCCTAAAAGAGGATGAGCACCGCCTTGGGTGGTTGTATGGTGGAGGTCTTGTGAACAGAGACAGCTCCAGTGTCAGGCTTTCGCTGGCCCCTCTGCTTTGATGCACTTGTGGGAGCAAGGTTTGTTAATTTAATCTAGTTTTTTTATTTTGCTTTATTTAATTTATAAAAAGACAGAGCAGGTAGTTCCCTTAGAGTATGGGACCAGCCGTCCAGCTATGCTAGTTTGTTTAATGATCTTCATTGGTGGAAAGGACTATTGCTGAAGCCTTGTTCAGAGTAACTTTTTGTTTCAACTGGAGTTTCTCATCTGTGAAAAAATTCATAAGAGAGTTTATAAGGTGGAGTCTAGGCAGTCAAAAAATACGCTGATGTAGAGTTTTAAAATCCGTTATTGGTTTTCAGAACAAAAAGTTACTCCTTGCTCCTACAGGTACATCAAAGTGGAGGGGCCAGCGAAAGCCTGATACACTGGAGCTGTCACGGGACTCAGTTCACAAGACCTCCATTATACAACTGCCCCGAGGTGGTCCTCATCCTCTTTTAGGCTTAACCCTCCATAGGAGTAAGTGAAAATTTCTGAATTAGCTAATTTAACCCCCCCCCCCCCCACACACACACACACACTGGAGGGGCCATTCTCATGACATGGCCTACCAGTTATAATCTGATTCCAAAATCAGAAAAAGTAGAAAGAGAGAAGGAAGAAAGAAAAAAAAAACAAGAACATTTATTTACATTAGTATCCCCATTACACTTACAGATAACTGAAAAAAAAATACTTTATAATATGCAAAGAAAATCATGCACCATTTAAATAGTGAATATTTTTCCAAATATTAATGAAAGGGGACTCTATAAGTTTAACAAAGTCCAAAAAAATCCAACATTTTCAGATTTTTTTTTTGCTTTGTTTTGTTTCACAAATATAATTATTGCTTTGTAATCCCGCATTTGTCAATTTCCAAGTTACTGATTTTATTCTCCAAACTTTAATGACATGAGGTAGGGCATATTTTTTAGAATCCCCTACAAGTTTAACAAAGTCCAGAAAGTCTAATATTTCCAGATTGTCTTGCTCTATTCCTGTTCATCTCCATCTCCCAGATCCTGTCTGTGCTTCATCTCCAGTGCACTCTCAGTTCTTCTAGTCAACTCTTGTGCTTTTTTCCCCACTCTCAAGCATTTTCCCTTGAAACATTGGAAAAGGTTTCATTGGCACAGTCTCTGTGGTCTTTATTACCAGATTAAGTTTTTATTTTTATTTTTTTATTTTTTTTATGGAACGGCAAATTTTTTCCCTGGGGAAAAAAATCCCTGTTCCGAGTGTTTGAGTTTGTAAGCTTTCACTTACATGGGGTCGATAAATCAGTGTTTGCTTTTTTAAATGTTCACTGATTTGATATCTATCTATTATATTTATATACTCATTTAGCAGTGGTGGGGCGGCTGAGGTGGTGCCAGCTGTTAGCGTTGTCTTCTCATAGCAAGAGGTTCTCTGGTTTGATTCTCAGCTGGGGTGACTTCTGTGTGGAATCTGCATGTTGTCCTTGCAGTCACATGGGTTTCCTCTGAATGTGGGTTCCCGGTGGGTGCTCCAATTCCCACCCACATTCCAAAGACATGCAGTAGGTAGATTGGACATTCTAAATTGGGCATAGGGGTGAGTGTGTGTGTGCGGGTGAGTGGTACAGATGAACTACAGCTGCAGGGCTAGCCACTCGGCAGAGTAAACCTTGGCTTGAGATGATTATTACTGTTGAAGTGACAAACCGACCCCATGTGCAAAAATGGGAAAAAGGGGTTGAGGATGGATGAATGGGTGGATAGTGGTAAAAAAATTCTCTGCTTCTAGTTCTGCAAAGTTAGTTAGCTATTTCTAACTGCTTGGTGTGTGTATGTTTTTGTGCACCTTTGTTTATTTTCTCTGTTACTGTTTTTTTCCTCTAGCATGGCTGATTCAAAACCCGCTGGGTTTAAAAAGTGCAGCACTTGTGGGCATAAATCCCAGTATCAAATGTGCACTCTGAATGTGTAGTTTGTTTGGAGGGTTGCTCATCTTGATTCTGCCTGTACCATTTCTGCTGGTTTTAATCAGCGGGCACTCATTGACCACTGTAGCAATCTTATTTTCACGGGACTTCTCCACAGCTCCTCATCTTCAGCCACCCCATGAAGAGATCCCCAGCAGACCTTGTCACTCGGGGGAACCTCCTGCCAAAATAGGTCCTCAGAGCAGACTGCTTCAATGCTAATTGTCATACAAGCCTCCCCTCCTCGCTGGAGCCAAAGTTTCTCTCCTGAGTCAGTGTCATCTTGACCAAAGTCCCCTCTCCTGCAGCAGCCAAGGCCCTCATCCAGACCTGCTTCGGTAGCTTCTTCTGGTAGGTCCTCCCGAAGGCTTTCTGAAGCTGAGGTGGACAGTATGATGGTGAAATTTCTCAAGGCACAAATCAAGCTGGGGGTCTTGCCTGCTCTGTCCCATCCTGGATCCACAAGCAACATTCCAGCCTTCACCCCTGTTTCTCCTTCTCTGATCTGACACTAGATTTTAGAGTTATTGGGTCCTAGCCTTGCTAGAGCCGAGAGGTACTGTTACCTCGGCCCCTATAGTCTCCCTGTCTTCCCCGGCTCTGACAGTTTCAGAGCCTAGTGATTCTTGGAGCTGTACCTTTGGTGACTGTTGTGAGGGGTTGACATCAGCTATGAAATTTTCAGAGCTGTCGCTTCCTTTTGGGGCTTCGGCATTTGACAGCTTGACTCCAACTCTCCAGTCAGAACCAGGGAGGTTGGCATTCACAGAGCTTCCCCATCGACAACTTTGGCTCTGCCAGGGGTGCTTGCTGTGTCCCGATCTCCTTCAGCTTTCGAGGTGGTAGAAAAAGTTCTCTCTGCACCCAGAAGAGCCGCAACTCTACCTGCTTCAGACTCTGGTCCCCCCAGTAGCCTTTGTGTCTGAGACATCTACTTTTCCCATTTGGAACCCCCAAAATCTTCCAATACCTCCCTGGAATCCCCACAGAAGAGGTCCCTTGGAAGCACCTGTGTAAAAGAAGACACTTGGAGACCCCCTTGTAATCCCTCACAGAGGACACTGATCTCAGTGAAGGGGAAAGGTCCCCCAGATCACGACCTGGAGATGTCTCCTTTGGAGACATCATGAAAATCCTCCATTAAAAGGGTGGTTGATCTTCCAAAAGCCCTAACCCAAAGGAATTGGTGTTTCTGGAAGCCTTTGGGTCAGGCCCATCACTTCTTGGGTGTCTTTTCCTGCGAACCCCCTTCTTGTCTTTGTGTCCTGCTGGGTGTAGAAGGAACTGGATACAGTGGAACCTATTCCCAAGCAGCTTAATAAGATCCTTAGTGCCCCTTCTGATCAGTCACACTGGACTAAAGGGATTCTTGTCGATGCCATGGTGGTTGCAGCTGCCACCAAAAAGGAGCTGGCCCAGCAGAGCAATACTGTCCATCCACCTAACAAGACGTCTAGGGCTTTGGACAGGTTTGGAAAGTGGGTTTATGCTTCAGTGACCTTTGCATTGCACGCATTGAACTACCTGGCATACATAACTAGGCTACAGAGGGACATGGTTAAGGAACTCTCTAGCTCTGTCCCAGGGTCCATGTTTGCAGAGGAACAGAAGTCCTACTCATCAAGAATGGCCACCCTCCAGTCTATTTTCAATACATTCATGAGGTTAATCTCTCATGCTGCAGAGAGTGCCTCATGGGCACCTGGATCAGGCATTGCCGTCAGATGCCACACCATGATGCGGCTGTGTGATTTTTTTGGAACCCTATAAAGTGTTCTTTGTCAGTGCTACCTTTGATGGATTGATTCTTTCCTATCCGACAGTTAGACACACTCTCCCAAAGTGAAAAGGATGTAAAGACCTTGTCTGCTGTCAGGATATGCTTCTCTACCCCACAGTGGACCTTTTCCAGGAACCAGCATGGAGGTAAGAAGTTGTGGTTGTGTAAATCGCAAGGTCCTTTTCAGGATTCACAAGGGGACCTTTCTCCCAGGGGCAGAGGGGGAAATGGTTATAACAACAGATGGCTGCCCTCATGGCAGAGGGGATCCAGTGAACCAAGAGTCTTGAGATTCTTTCTTGGACAGACCCAGTCAGCGGTCCTGAAGGATTACCTGACTGCTGTACTCCAGAGGCAGTCAAAGGATGCTTGTCTGTACACCCAACAGCATAGGAAGCCATCACAAAAGATTGCTGGGTGTTAAAAATTATATCCAGAGGCTATTCTGTATCCTTTTTCCAAAAACCCTCAACAAGAAAAATCTTTCCCAATGTTCCACCCAATCAACGGAAGGCAGCAGCACTGGAGATTGCAAAGCTGCTCTCAAAACGTCATCCAAAGTGTCCCCCAGACCAATTCGGATCAGGCTTTTACTCAAGATTCTTTTTAGTGCCCCAAAAGATAGGGGACTTCACACCCATTCCAGATCTCACCTGCCTAAACAAGTCGATTGCCAGTTCAAAGTTTCGAATGGTCATGTTACAGTCCATTCTGCCCTTCCTGCAGAAGGACAACTGGATGTGTACTATAGACCTTCAGGAAGCGTACTATCACATCAAGATGAACAGGCACTCCAGAAGGTATCTCTGCTTCAGTCTGGGAGCCAGTCATTATCAATTCTAAGCATTGTCCTTTGGTCTCACCACAGCCCTCAGGGTGTTTACCAAATGCATGGCAGCTATAGCAGCTCACCTGAGACTGCAGGGATTCTAGGTGTTTTGTTACCTAGACGATTGGCACCTAACTGCTTCCACTAGGCATCGACTCTTTCAAGCCAGAGAATACCTAGCTAGCTTTGACCCTGGGCATGTCTATCAGTCTAAGCAAGTCCAATCTTTTTCCAGTTCAAATCATAGACTTTATCGGGGCTTGTTTGGATACCACTCATTCTGTAGCCCCTCTTACTCCCAACAGGATTTCCAATCTGAGAACTCATGTCAAACAGATAATTGACATTCCTTTCCCCCAAGCAAGTCTTGTCCTTCAGACCTTGGGGTACATGATGGTGACAGTCACTCTGGCACCATTAGCCCCTTAGCTGTACAATGGTCTCTGCTTCATTACCCTTTAAATTACCGAATCAGGATCTCACAAGTGTGCAAACAGTCTCTCATGTGGTGGATTCAGTCCTGTGATCTTCTTCAGGGCTGGCCGTTTGCCCTTCTTCACAGTCGGCCACCGTGAACACAGATGCATCCCAACTTGGGGGGGGGGGGGCATTATCTGGGACAAACAGTCCAAGACGCATGGTTCCCCCTTGAGACCAATTTTCATATAAACGTTCTGGAATTGAGCACGGTGCTTCTTGAGTTGCAAGCTCTCCATTCCTCTCTTCTTCCTGGAAGTGTTGCTATTCAGACAGACATGTCAGTGGTCTGGTACATCAGCAAGCAAGGAGGAACCAGGTCGTATTCCTTGTGTTGAGAGGCCATGATGTTGTGGCAGTAGGCTATTTCTTCCAACTGCTTTCTGATAATGACACACATTATGGGGAAGTTGAACGTCCTAACGGACAGACTCATCAGGACCATTCTGTTGCCTTATGAGTGGATTCTCTTTCCTGAAGTGACGAATATGATCTCCCAGAGATGGGTTCAACCTTTCTGCAACCTGTTTGCGTTTCCCTCCAACAAAAAGTGCAGCGTTTTTTTTTTTTGCCCTGATCCCTCCTCAGGGATAGTCACCGAGAGATGCTTTGGTCCCTGCTTGGCCATCTGGTCTACGCTACGCTTTCCCTCTCTTTCTGTTCATTCACACGTTTCTACAGAAAACACAGCGGTTGAAGTGAAAAGTCATCCTCATTGCTCCTTTTTGGCTCCATGAAGTGTGGTTCCCCTTCCTTTGGTCTCACCTGGTTTGTCCACTTTGGACTCTGGATGCCTCTCCAGATCTCTTGTCCCACCCATCAGGGCACTCCCATCCAGAATTTCCAAACCTGAAACTAACTGCTTGGTTTCTCTACTTCCAATGATGGCTAGAACTCTCAGGCTTTCTTCTCCAGTTAGAAGAATTTTGATTGCGACACAAACTCCTGTACAACAGTAAGTGGAAGAGGTTTTCTATCTGGGCTCATCAGAGTAATTTAGACCCCTTTTCTTCTCCAGTCTCAGCAGTTTTAGACTTCTTGGCTTATCTTTTTAATAAAGGTGCAAGTTTTTCTGTGGTGAAAGTGCAGCTTGCTGCCATTTCCAGTTTTCATGTAGGGGAGAATTCTTTCGCCCTAGCTTCATCTAAACTGTGCAAGGCCTTCTTGAAGGGTACCATTCTCCCGTGTCCTCCTATTAAGGATCCTGCTCTTTCTTAGAACCTTACCTTGGTTCTTCAGGCCTTAGTTCTACCCTCCTTCGAACCTTCAGCTAAAGTAGACATAAAGTGTCTGACTTGGAAAACTATTTTCTTGGTGGCTCTTACTTCCTCCAAGAGGGTATCTGAGCTACAGGCTGTGTCTTGCAAGCCTCCATATCTGATTTTTCATAAGGACAGAGTTACTTTATGTACTAATCCTTCTTTTTTGCCCAAGGTCACTTTTGAGGCTAATTTAAACCAAGTCATCAGTCTTCCTGTTTTCATTCCAAAGTTTCAGAACAAGGGAGAGTAACTTCTTCATACGTTGAATGTACATAGACAAATCCACTTTTATTTGAAGATAACCAAAACATTCAGGATATTTGACCAACTCTTCGTATCCTTTTCCAAGTCCAGATTAGGTAAACCAGTTTCGAAGGATACTATAGCAGATTGGATTACTAATTGCATCCAACTTATTTATTTCTCTAAGGGGATTTCTTTACATGGTCATATTAAGGCCCATTCTACTAGATCTGTTTCTGCTTCTTCAGCCTTCTGGTCAAGATTTCCCATAGATGACATTTGTGCAGCTGTTACTTGGTTTAGCCATCATACCTTTATTTCCCATCACAAACTGGACATTATTTCTAGGACCAGGGCATCCTTTGGTTACATTGTGCTCTGGACTATCCTCACTTGAGGGCCTCCCAAGTTCTTTCAGTAGCTGGGGACCCTGTCCCAGAGGTTGAAGAGCAAATGAAGGCAACAACATCAGATAAAGAAGTTATGTCGTTACCATAATGTTCCATCTGTGTTGCTACCTCTCATTTCTTCATCAACTTTCACTCCGTTCATCCCCCTGCCTTTTGAAGGACCTAACAGAAAATTTTTGGACAAATACTTCTGTTCCCCTTTGAGCTCCTGAAGTATCTCTACTTGGCTGATTCTTTTATTTTTGTGTAACTTCTTCGTCTTTATTTGTATCTTGACTATGTAATATACTATGTTGCAGCAAACTCGATCTGAGGGATTTGGAGGAGAGGAGCATCATGGGTAGGGGAGGAGCTCAGATGTTGGAGCCTACAACTTTGGTATGTGGCCAAGTCAGATCCAATGCTTGGATCTGAAACCCATAGGTTGAAGAGCAAATGAGAGGCAACACCACAGATTGAACATTATCATAAGTACATAACTTCTTTTTTATGCAATATAAAAGAAACCATGTTAACATGTTCACAGATACAAGCATTATGCATCACATATATACTTTTATACAATTATCAATCCAACATTACATAAAGTGTTCAGTTCCTCCTTCCCTTAAACCTCACTTCTCCTTAAAAACGTTCTGCATGTATTGTTCCCACAATTTCCATTTTTTGTATGTAATTTGCTACTACCCTTTCCTAAAGATCCCACTTCCAGTACTTTTATCTGCTATATTCACTAGTTCAAATACAGTTGGTTTAGACTTTGACTTCCATTTTCTAGTAATTGCTTTTTTTGCAGCCAACAGAATTAAACTTAACAAGGCCTTACTATGTCCAGACAATTCAGATCCTGTATCCCAGTTTAAAAAAGTAAGTTCCTTAGTTATACCTATTTGCTCACCCAGTATTTCTGACAGAGTATTCTGTAGGGAATTTTTAAAGTCTGCCAACTCATTATACTCCCAAAAAACAAGTTCCCAAATACCTCTTTCTTCTCCATCATACCTCCAACTTATGCTATCTGCATGAGGAAAAATTCTTTGTAGTCTGCTTGGAGAATAAAAATACCAATGACACTTCCAAGCAAAAATCCTAAATCTTCTGCACCTTGTTGCACATTTTGGAGCCATGCACACATCTTCCTTATTTCCTTGTCAATTGCGTATCCACTCTCTATTCTCAATCTTTTCTAACCTCCTCTGAGTGATTCATGCTTATAATGCAGTATTTTATATGTCCTACTAATTATCCCTTTTTAACAGCAGCTTCTGTTATATTCAAATAAAAACTCTACCAGAGCAGGTCTTTCACTTAGGATTTCTTCATATACTGTCATATCAATCTCTGATAGTGAAGGCAGTCCCTACCTTTGTCCAAATGTCTTCTTGGCCTCTTCCCATTCTGTTACCTTTCCCTCTCTAGTTACTTGTTCCCATTACCTTGGTTCCTTTGCCAATTTTCTCCAGTAAATTCCAGCCCCCTTGCCTATTCACTGTACCCCTAATTGCGGTCATCCCTATCGACAGAATCTCCTTTCTCCATTAGCACCTTAACTTCATTCATAGAATATTTTTTGCTAGGTTATGAATATAATGTATGAAGAGAGTAAACAAAAGATAATTAAAAAAAAACTGAGAAACTGTAAACTCTTGTTTATGGCTATGGATAGGAGATACAAGCAATGAAAATGTTTTAGTCCCTTTAATTTTATATAGAGGTCTGGCATAATTCTATCAACCAGAGGAGAAATTGTAGACCGTGACAAAGAGTTGAAATATTTTATCTGGAATGGGAGGCATCCATATCTCTCTCTTTTTTAATTTATCCAAATCTGTTGGGTTTCTAATAGCATGATGGGAATGGACCCAATTCCTAAGTCAAAGTAGAATTAAAAGTCATAAAATTAGTATTGTTTCAGTCTTTGATGTCAGTCAGAAGTTTTTGCAGCACTCGCAGTGTGCTCGGTAATGACTCCTGCAATTTGTATGGAGTTGCATGTAATGGTAACATGTCTAAATATGATTGTAGGTTCTTTTTAGACCCATTGCTCCTACTGCTATTGGAACTGTATGTATCTTTCTTCCACATTGCTCTCATTTTTGCCTACAAATCGTGATATTTTATGAATTTGTGTCTCTCTGTATGAAAGACACTGTAGTCACTGGATGTAGCGATTTTCAATGATCGATGCTACCTTTGTCTTCTTTTCATGGAGCAGTATATCTGGTTTTCTTGCATCTGTCTTTTGAACTATTAGTAATGGCTGATCCCATGTGATGCAGACTTCATTTTCTGTGATACTTTATGACTCTTATTTCCAGTGTTTTTCAGCCACTTCATTACCATGTTTGTACAATCCCCAGTGCAACAGTATTGCCACATCATTATGCCTTTCAGTATACAGTCCTTCTGCCATTAGTATAACAAAAGCAGCAATAAGGTGTACAACCGTTTCAAATTCTGTTTTACAAAACCTATGTCTGTTTCTCCCACATGTTCAATCGACTTTGTCGTGGGCTGCCAATATTGACCTTTCATCTTTTGGTTTGAATTTGCATCTCCTTAACCATTCCTGCATTCAGCCCTGATCAACATGAGGTTCTTCCAGGAGTTTTCTATACTTGCAACTATATTTATGCCTTATATCCATTTTGTTTTTTGGCAGATTTATTTGCTGCCTGATTTTTTATCTATTTCTGGTGTTATTTCCATTCCTGCTGGACACCGATATGCTTCTGCTAGACTAAGCAGGGAAATAATTTGAGATTTATTCTCTTCATGTTTCAAAACTTTCACTATGTTCGAGTCTTGTGAGGTCAGGAGATATGTATGCAGTCCCACGATTGCAGATCTGTACATGTAATCACTTTCAAGGAGGCCCATACCTCCTTCAGAATGGGGAATATATAATCTTGGTATACACTGATTTTTATAAATCATTTGATGAGCATAAAGCATCCTTCTTGTTTTCCTATCTGTCCAGCACCTTTTGATGCTAATCAGTCACTCCAAAACTGCAAGTTAGGACAGGAAGAGCAAATTGTTTTTTAGCTTGAATTTTGTTCATAGATGTCAACACTGTCTTCAGAATTTATTTAAGTATTCTAAAATATCCCTAAGTTTTATTAACATTTGCTCATGTTTTATTGTTGATCCGTAATCATTTCCCAAATATTTATACACTCCGTCTTGCTCAGGTTCTTTTGTATTACATTCTTTTCCCAAATTAATGTTTTCTTGGTGCTGTAACTTTCCTGCTTTAAACGTTGCTTTTGCACATTTATCAAAACCAAATGACATTCTTATATCAGCTGAAAAGGTTTTGACTACTTGCAGTTGTTCTTTCAGTTCCTCATCTGATGAGCTATACAGTTTTAAATCATATCCATCCATATCCTGTATGGCTGCCATTATTTTCCTTAAGGATCTGCATCCAAAATCCCACTCTGTTCTTATTTCTTGAATTCTCCCCTCCCTGCTTCATCATCATCCCTTTCCACTTTGAATTATAGCTTTCTTCTTGTGTTACGTATATGAGCCTTATCTTTCTACCTGTGTTATGTATATGAGCCTTATCTCTGTAGCTGTAAAATATTACTTCAAATCAGGTAACCCTAAACCACCTTGTCCTGTTGGAAGAATCAACTTATCCCACTTGACCCATGCTCTCTTCTCATCCCAGATAAAATCCTTCAACTCTTTATCACTGTCTGCAATTTCTCCTCTAGTTGATAAAATTATGCCTGACCTGTATATAAAACTAAAGGGACTAAAACGTTTTCCTTGCTTGTATCTTGCTATCCATATCCATAATCAAGAGTTTCCAGTTTCTCAGTTTTTTTTAATTACCTTTTGTTTATTGTCTTCCCACATATCCTTAGCTGCCATAACAGAATTCTTTTTAACCCATACTCCATGTTAGTGTCCCCATAAATAATGGGTATTGCTGAACCATTTCATGTGTGGGTACATAGTTTACAGCGATAGACTTTATTATCTTCATTAATTTTGTATCCCGAAAAGACTTGAAACTGTCTCAGAATGCTCCACAACACTGAAATGTCTTTTTCTGATTTTATCAGGTACAAAATAATATAATTTGCAAATAAAATAAACTTTTCTTGATTAACATACCATTTATAGCCTTGAATTTCTGATTTCTCTATTTTCTTTGCCAGTGGTTCTAAATATAATGCAGATAACAAAGGAGAAGAGGATACTCCTGCCTGGTTCTTCTGTTCAGACACAACGTATCAGAGAGGAACCCTCCCAGTTTAATTTTTGCCTCTGATTCCACATATAGCCTTCCAATTAACCTTATTATAGGTTCATAGGTAGGTAGTAGGCTATCTGCCCGAGGGCATTTATAAGCCTAGCCAGAGTGTGTCGGCTTTCGCCGCCCCATTGATTAATTAACTGAGCCTCTGTCAAGCAGAGCCAATGAAGTGATCCCAGGGGTGTACTTTATGTTACCCATCCACTCGTCAAGGCTTCTCTTGAAGAGTGTTAGTGAGGGGCTCTGCCTAATGTAGTTAGTAATTTTGTTCCAAAGCATGGGTTGTCTCTGTGACAGGAATCTATCCCTCCAGCATGTTCTATTTATTGTTATGGCGAGGTTTAGTTCACTCGACCGCGTGGCTCGCAGTGACTTGGATTTCTTTAGGTGGAGCATGTCCATCAATTCTGAGTTGGACATGGCTTTGTAAGTCAGGCAGAGATCACCTCTGAGTAAGCGATATGCCACTGAGTACAGCCGGAGTTTTTTCAGTCAGGCTGCATAGGACATATGTTTGAGGCCAGAAATCCTCTTGGTGAGATGCTTTTGTGGTCTTTCAAGCTATTGGAAGTGTCTTGTGAGGTACATCCCAAATGGGGCATTGTACTCTCTGATGGGTCTGATGAGTGACGAGTAGAGGGGCACTATAACCTCTTTATTTCTAGATGCGAACCCTTTAGTAATTAGATGGGCCACATATAAGGATTTCCTAACTACTTTGGCAATATGATTGTCTAAGGAGAGATTACTATCTACCTGGGTCCCCAGATCTCTTATTACCTCTTCTGTGTTAAGGGGGCTGCCGCTTATGTGGTAATTCGTGGGTATTTTGTTTTTCCCAAACGGGATGACTATGCATTTTTTAGCATTTAGCTTGAGGCCATGACTTTGACACCAGGTGTCTGTCTCAGTAAGGCCTTTTTGGAGGATGTCCATGTCAGCCGGAGAGTCAGTTATGGCTCCCAGTTTGCAGTCATCGACGAACTTGGTTAGCCATAGTCCTCCTGTGTTTGCCTGTACTTCTGAGAAATATTTGTCGAACAGTAGGGGTCCCAGAACTGAGCCTTGCGGGAAACCACTTGTGACTGGTTTAGAGTCAGACCTGGAGCCCGCTATTCTTACCGTTCTGTCTGTAAGCCAGTTGGCAACCCATCTTGTGACGTAGGGGTTTATGTTCAGGCTGGTGAGTTTTTCTATAATGCCCGAGTGAGGAATGGTGTTGAACGTCTTGGCGAGATCACGGTAGGCTGTGTGAACCACCTTTCCCTCATCTATGGCCTTGGTAACTGTCTCGAAGAAGTCAACCAGGTTTAGTAGGCATGATCTGCCCTTAACAAAGCCGAACTGGGTCGGGTCAAGTGTTTGGTGGTTCCCAGTGTCTTTGTTAATGGGTTCCATGATGATGCGCTCCATAGCCTTGCAGACCAGGCTAGTCAGGCTTATGGGGCAATAGTTACCAGGGTCATTTTTGGCTCCTCCTTTGTGGAGCGGAATAACGATTGCTGTGCGCCATTCTATGGGCACGTAGCCTGTGGAGAGGCTGAGGTTGAACAGCGTGTTTAGGTGGGGGGTTAGTTCGTTCTGTAGTTCATGCAAGACGCAGCCTGGGACACCATCTGGCCCCATTGATGCTGTGTTTTTGGCTTTTGAAAGGGCTGTTTTCACCTGTGCTTCTGTGATTTCCGGGACACTACACTTTTCCGGTATTGTTGTGGGCCCTTTTGAAGGTGAGAGGGAGGTGAATTCTGCACTGAATCTATCTGCCAGGATGTTGGCAATATCAGTAGGTTCAGTATATTTTGTGCTATTTTGCACTATCTCAGAGCATATCTGCGAGTTGCCACTCAGATTTTTGACATAGCTAAAGAAGGCTTTGTGGTTATCTTTCGAGTTCTTGGCTATTTTTCTTTTCGAAGTTAGCCTTGGATGATTTTATGAGGGACCTTAGTTTCTTACTGATGCTGATCAGGGATGTCTTTCCTTCTTGGGATTTGCTTTTTTTCTGAACTAGTTTCCTCCTTTTGTTGTCTAACCTGTTTATGGCAGGGGTCCACCAGACTGGTTTCCTTCTCTTAGGGGAGTGAGTCTTGGTTTTGCTAGGGATGGCATGATCCATGCATCCTTGTAGGTGCTCATAGAGTGCAATCATTATAATCAGGGAATGCTAGGGCTTCCATTGTCCTAACCATAAAATCCCAACTTACTCTGTCAATTTGGTTTCTGTGCATCAAGACCCACCAACAACAGCAGTATTTTCTTACATTCTACTTCCCTCTAATCATCATTTTTCTGTTAATGTTGCCAAATGTTTTTCTCCCCTTCATGTAAAACCACATTGATCCATATCTGTCAGTTTTGGCTACACTTTTGCCATTCTTTTAGCTAGTGTATACATAAACATTTCATAGTTATGGTTTAAAATTGAAATGGTCTTATATAAAGCTGGGTCTGATGGGTCTTTACCGTCTTTAGGTATTACAGGCCACCACTGTTGTCTTCCAGGAAGTTAGTGATTCCTCTCCCTTTAAAATACTGTTAAAACTGTCCAGATCTTTATCACTTTCTTCCCATCTAGCTTCTAACCTTCCACAGGAATGCCATCTATTCCTGGAGACTTTTCTGTAGATTGATTATTTGTCACCTTTTTATCTCTTGCCTTCCTATCTTAACTGTTAATTTTGAGCCTCATCTGCCTCCAACCTTGCCATACTTAAGTTTTCTATAAATCTTTCCATTTGTGCTTGTTCTTGATTTTCACATTCCTCAGCTTTATATAAATTTTCATAAAATTTCTGAAGTATCTGTAATACCTCTACAGGATCTCTGGTTATTTTTCTTGTTATAGGCTCCCTAAGTTTAGCAAAAACCCTTGTACTTTCTCTTGCCCCTGTCATTCTGGTAAAAGTTTTTGTGCTCAGGAGCAATTATTACAAAATAGTTGCTTAACAGAAATCTTTCTAAACTCATGCATATTTTCCAGATACTCCATTATTTTTTACTTTTGCAGTCTGCAGGTGTGCCTCTTCTAATTTTGTGAGATTTCCTTGTTTTGCAATACTTTAGCCTTTGTCAGCCCTAATAAATAATTCCTGTTACTTCTTAACGATGTCTTTTTTTCTTTTATTTCTATCCTATTTTTAAACTCATCTTTCATTTCATCCCACTCACTAGCTATAGCTTCTGAAGAAATTTCTATCTTCGCTAATAACTCTAGAATAATTTCTATTACCCATTGCTTAAATTCAACTCTTTTTAGGTAGGTAGTGAAGAACCAGTGTCTCATTTTTCTTCATTACACTGCATCTTTATCTTAGTTGTTATTGGCAGATGATGTGAAATAGTTATTGGATGTGTGTTGAAGCTTTCAATTAAATGCACATGTTCCTTTGAAATATAATTATTTTCTAGACTAGCCCTGTTATTTTACCTTGGGGAATAAATGTAAATTCTCTTGGAGTTCCTACCACTGCATTCTTGTCTTCTGTTCCAAATATTTTCATAAATGTCTTCAGAAATCTACACTCTTTTAGTATATTTTCCCTGCTAGGTCCCCCAGATACAGCCTCACTATTGCAAGTTAAGATCCACTCCCCCTCCCCCATGTATAATATTTCCTACTGAAAGCTGATTATTTTGCCAACGCTTTCTTAAGCTGCATAATAGCAGATCCCGTGTCTATTTTTGTCTGACTCAACATATGAGTTGTCTGATCCAGTTGGATCTTACCTTGGCACCTTATACTATAGTATTGGATCTGAAAGTGGACTCCTCCCCTAGTCACAATTCCCCCTCTCCTGCCTTGAATTACCTCAGATCTTGTTTGCTACCTGCCTAACCAGATATGTTGACCAAGAGCTCTATCCTGTTTTCACAATAAGCAAATATTTTGTCACTCCCTTTAGCTTTTAGAAAGGCTTTATTGGAGATAAGTAATAGTTTTAGTGTTACTGTTTACTGTTTAGGATAGTTTATAGAGATGTAGATTGCACCATTTTTTTACTGTGTAGTATGTTTGCTTAGCTTCCAGGCCTATATATTAGATAGATTTATAAGTATAGTTGTAAATATAGTACTTTTATATTAGTATAGATGCCTAATTTTCTTCTGATGGCCGAAATTATATGGTCTTCAAAAAGTGTCCCTCCTATGGGCATAAAATCCTGCCTCAAGACACATATTCTCTGTGCGTGTACTATTTGGGGCCTTTCCACTTGCAGGACACCTGCAGTATTTGTGCTGCTTTTGCCACAAGGGCTCTCCAGGGAAAGAAACAAACTAATTTTGAAAGGGCTCCTTCCCCCTCAAACAGGGTCCAAAATGTCTTAGATTCAGAAAGCACCCTCTACTTCTCCTTCCTCTGACAAGAAAAAGTAAGAGGACAAAGGAAAAAGACAGAAAAAAGACAGCAGACCAAAGGACAAACAGTCAAAAAAGAAACCATAAGGAAGACTTGACAAACCTAAGAAAAGGTCTGCAGATCCAGCTGCTATTTCGGATCCGGCACCTAATGTATCGAGGCAGTCAGATCTACTGCTACCAGGATCTAAATTCCCTCCCTGAAAACTTCCTTTTCTGTCGGGCTAATTAGCCCTAGTCTTCACTCTCCATTTCTTCAAAAGCTTTTGAGCCCTACATCTATAGCTTCCTCTTAAAGGTCTGGTTAACCTTTTAGAAGCCTTACTGAGTTGGATGTCAGCCATATGATAAGAAGGTCTGAGGGCTCAGATTCAACTGGGAGTCGTCCTGGTTCCATTCCAGAGGACAGGACCAGGATCAGTCTCTTCAACTCGCAGGCTTCAGCTCTGGATAGATCAGTGCGAAGGTCTTCTAGGAGCCGTCTGCATTTGGAGTTGAAAAGGTTATCGATTCTGCTGTTATGGATAAGTTCTTCCTCAGCTTCATTGGCTGAGTCGGCTTTCAAGGCTGTGGAGAGGGCCTTGGCTGCACCAAGAAGACTCTGCATGCTCAGTGTTTGGATCCATCCTGACTCCTACTACAGCCTGTACCTTCTTCATCTCTTGTAGATGGGGACAGTCTGATCCAGTTAACTTCAAGATTGCTTAGTGTTGACTCCGAGGTCTCTCCTTCAGAAGTCTCTGGAAGACTTGCAAGAGGAAATATATTGACTCCTTTCCTGAGTTGATCATTAAGCACAGCAACTTAGATGATGGAGAAGGCTCCCCATGATCCTCCCTGAAGACATCTCCTTCGGGGACATTCTGGAATTGATGAAACAGAGTGGGGGGATAGTCAACTGAAACTCCTTCTGATAAGTCTGCGTTTCTTGAAACTTTTGCTTCTCGCCCTTCGACATTCTCTGTGATCCCTCCTGCTGATGCCTTAATTAACCTTATCACCCAGAACACTTGGAAGGAACCTGTTGCGGCAGAGCCTATACTAAAAAAGCCAGATAAGATTATAGTTGCCCCCAAAGGTAGAAAACCTTGGGCTAAGCGTCCTGCTGTAGATGCCATGGTGGTGGTAGCAGCAGCCACAAAAAAAGGAACTGTCTGAAGAATGTTCTTCTGTTCTTCCACCTGACAGGAAGTTGAGAACATTGGACAGACTGGGGAAACAGACATGCACATCAGTGACACTTGCACTCCGAGCACTGAACTATCTTACAGACCTGACATGATTCCAACAGGAGTTAATCAAGGAGCTTTCATATTCCCTGTCTGATAACTTAACCTTTGGATCTCCAGAAAACAATGGATACCCAAATGTTTGCCCCACAGTCATCCTTGAATGTATCATGAGACGTCTATCTAATGCAGCAGATGGTACAGCAAGGGCAGCTGGCACAGGTATTGCCATGTAACCTCATGCCTGGATGTGACTTTGTGATTTCAGTGAAAGCTTTAAAATGTCCTTCATAAATGCCCACTATGATGGTTCCACCTTGTTTGGACCTAAAGTAAAGGAAATGCATACCAGGAGTGAGGAAGATGGTTAAGATCTGGTCTGCTGTAGGGATCCATTTTTCTGCTCCTCAAAGATCCTTTTCCAGGAACTGGAGGAGGAAAGAAAATGCGGTTCAAGAAATCACAAGGTTTTCACCAGGGCATTCCTGGAGACAGATCTCCCTGAGGCAGAAGAGGAGGCGGCAACTCCATGGGACATTGCCCACGAGGCAGAGGTGATTCGCAGAACCAAGGTTTTCATGGACCTTTCACAGTTTGTTTCCCTGAACACTTGCCTGACTGCTGCACTTGGGGGATGCTTCTCCTTACACTTTCTAGACTGGCAAACAATAACTTTCAGTCCTTGGGGGCTAAAAATCATCACCAGAGGTTATACAGTGCCCTTTTAGAATCTCCGAAGAGAAAACAGAAGATTCCCGATAGTCCACTCATTCGCATGGAATCTATATCAGAGGTTTCAAAGTTGCTGGACAAAAGAGTCATCTAAGTGATCCCCAAGTCCAGCTAGGATCTGGAGTCTATTCAGAGTTCTTTTTAGTTCCAAAAAAAGCAGTGTACTTCAAACCAATATTGGATGTCACCAATCTAAACTGATATATAAAACAGTCACAAGTCTAAATGGTCACAGTACAGTTCTGTCTACCTCTGCTGAGAAAGAAAGATTGCATGTACTGTATTGATCTTCAGGACACTTACTATCATATCAAGATCCAGCGGTAGTTCAGTAGATTCCTACATTTCCCTCTGGAAGCCAATCACTGTCAGTTCAGTGTTTTGCCCTTTGCACTCACCACAGCCCCGCCAGTGTTCACCAAGATAATGGCAGCTGTTACAACTTATCTCCAGCTACAAGGGATCCAGGTCTTCCCATATTTCTAAGCTTGGCTTCTAACTACTACCTCCAAGTATCTACTATTGTGTCATCAGTCAGTCCTCCTATCCCTGGCAACTCACTTCGGTAATTCAGTAAACTTCTTTTGGGAATTTCAGTAAACTTCACTTGGGTATTTCAGTAAACCTCAACAAAGCAAGCTATGCTCCCCTCAGAGTTAGAATTTATAGGCGTCCACGCAGACAGTGCATTAGACAGCAAAACTTAATCTGTCACAAGTCAAATCCTTAAGGTCAGTAGATTTCCAAGTGATAAAACATCCTTGACCTTAAGCATCACTCATTCTGCGACTGTTAGGAGTAATGGACTCCTGTATTACTCTGGTTCCTTTGGCCAGATATCACATGAGAGTTCTACAGTGGACACTAGCTATACAGTGGTCAAAAAAGCTCCAACCACTTCACAACAGGATTCACTTGACTCAGGTCTGCAGAGGTCATATTCATTGGTGGATTTCGTCTAGAACAGTTGCTCAGGGCAGACCCTTCCATCCTGTTACACCCAAGGCCACAGTCACCATGGATTTCTCCCTTCTAGAATGGGATGCATTTTGAAGGGAGGACAATTCAAGGAACATAGTCATCTATAGTGAACAAACTTCACATCAGTATCTTGGAGTTGAGGGCAGTCCTTCTAATGCTGCTGGCATTTCAGGACCTCCTACCTAAGGATGTGATCGCCATGCACACAAACAACATGTCAGTGGTTTGGTATATCAACAAACAGGTTGGAACATTGTACCTTTTTTGCCTGGAAGCCATGTGAGTTTGGCAGTGGACAATGTCTTCAAACCACTTTCTAGTAGCAACACACTTTCCTGGAATGTCCAGTATTTTAGAGGATAAGTTGAGCAGAACTGTTCTATTGTCTCAAGAATGGTCTCCCAACAGAGCAGGGCAATGGAAATTTTCAGTTGCTGGGGCCAACTTTGCTGTGACCTTTTTGCTTCCTACCTGAACAACAAATGCAGCAGTTACTTTGCCCCCATTCCTCCACAGGAACAGTCACCAAGTGATCCTCAGGTCCATTACTAGTTCCCAGGTCTCCTTTACCATTTCCACCCATTCCCCTCATCACCGAGTTCATTCAGAAAGCCATAGAGTGCAAGACCAGGGTAATCATCATTTCTCATTTTTGGGCTCAGCAGATATGGATCCTCTTTTTTTAGCCTCATCTTCTGCACCTACCATGGGTTTTTGGATCCCATTCTGGATCTGCTAAGTCACCCATCCAGGTTACATCTACCAGATCTCAAGGCCCTAAAACTAACCACATACCTTCTCCAATTATAACAATTGTCGGAGATGCCAGGGGTTTTGCCCTGGTAATCCATATAATCTCTTCTTCTCAAAGAGACTCAACCAAGAAGATTTACAAAAGTATATGGAAGTGTTTTTTTTATATGAGCCTCTTCATTGGGGATAGACCCTTTTTCATCCCCTTTACCGGAGATTTTGAAGTTTCTATCGGAACTGTTTAAAGCTGGCTCTAGTTACTCTACATTTAAAGTCCAAATAGCTGCCATCTCAAATTTTCACATAGGACATAACAATTCATCCATTGGTTCTCTTAAAGTGACAGAGGTTTTCCTTCGAGGAACATCCTTATTGAGACCCCCAGGTCGTGATCCTGAACCTCCTTGGGATATTACAAATTTGCTTCAATCACTAAAACAAAAATCCCTTTGAGCCCACAGCTTCAGTAGATCTAAAGTTTCTTTCATGGAAGACTATCTTCTTGGCTGCTATTATATCAGTAAAGCATGTGTCGGAATTACAAGCACTTTCAGACAAATCCCATTCCATTTTTCTCACAAAAAAAAAAAAGTTTCACTGACAACAAATCCCTCATTTCTTCCCAAAGTAGCTTTGGAATCTGACGTGAACCAACAGATTGATTTGACAGTTTTCTTTCCAAACTTTGCTGACAAAGGAGAATGTACTCTACGTTCTGTAAACATCCACAGGCAACTTGGTTTCTATCTTTGTCGTACTGAGGGTTTTATAAAAATTGGACCAGTTATTCATATCCTTCTTCAAGACAAAACTTGCAAAACCTGTGTCTAAAGCAACTTTCTTGCTATTTTGCTAGTTATATTTAATTTGTTTATATCTCAAAAGGTCTGTCCTTACAAACAAAGCCTAAGGCTCATTCTACCAGAAATGTATGTACTTAACATAACAGTAGATCTGATTTCTCTTATTTTTGTCTGGTTCAACTCCATTCCAAACTTCTGTCAGCCATATTGTCACTTATGTTTTCTAGGGATCAGCCAAACCTTCTCTGCACCCTGACATTTGTACCTTTCAGCTTGTATAGTGTTTTCTATTTTTCACTTTATTAATAATTTATCATCAGTTAAGGTCATCCAGCAAACTCGATCTGAGGTAATTCAGGCAGCAGATGGGAATTGTGGGTAGGAGATAAGTCAGAGCTCTCAAATCCATCCAGTACTGACGTATAAGGTGCCGAAGTCAGATCCAACTGGATCCCACAACACATGTGTTAAACCAGATGAAAATAAGACAACACTGATCTATTGTCATGGTAAGTACATAACTTTCATTTTTTAGCTGGAATGTATATACATACCAGTGTAAGCTGCCATTTCCCAGTAGTCCCTTACTACAATAAATCTACCATTATTATCTTTTTTGTCCTCTTCTGCCAGCATTGGAGCTCCTCTAGCAATTAATGTAAGTACTCCCCTTTTTCTTTGTCCCCGGTATTCTGCTGAATATCCATCTTGAAATCCTTTCTTCATCAAATTCACATGCTCGCTTCTTTCCAAAAGTGTCTCCTGTAGCATTGCTGTTTTCTCTCTGCATGTCTTAATATAATTCAGTACTCTTACCTTTTTTGTTTATACTTGTGAGAGCATTAACATTCCAAAATATGTTTAGTGTTGTCATTACGATGAGAAGTTATTATTCCCACCTTTTATTTGTGACAGCCTTTTTAAATGTCTAGTTCCACTTTTGTGCTACATGCATCCTCTAATGTTTTGCAGGTTGATCCTTTATATAGTTGATGTTATGTTGTCCTGTCTCGCCTTCATTCTTGCTAGTTGGGTTCAGAGCCGAATCTTGGCTCTGACTCTGCCGTATACCAAAGCTCGAGACCTTCTACTAGCTCAAGGCTGTAACCTATCCCATGGTGCTTAGCGGCTGTTCCCCAGATCTTGTTTGCTGCTTGAAGTTTCGGGATTGTCTTTGCTGGCTCAGGCTAGTAAAATTTAGTATTATATTGGATAACTTCTCCTAAAACTTACTACTACTTCTTAGTTTACCTTTTCCAGTTATAGTATAGTGCCTTTTTGTGTGATTGTATTATTCTTGGCTATATTTTCCTTGCAGCTGTCCTTTTTGGGCCTTGTTTTTCTGTCTTCTCCTTATCTAGTTAAATAATCCGTTTCAGTTAGAGGATTCTTTCACCTTCTTTCCTCCCTTAAGGAGTCACCGTTTAAATCAGAGGCGTCTCCTCTGGTTGGAGGAGATTGTTGTTTAATTTAGAGACTTCTCCTCCTCCCTATCCTTTCCATTTTTCTTGTAAAAAAATAACTGTTCTATCTTGCTGCTACCTTTTATAGTAGTTACATTTACTATTGTGTTAGTTTTTTCACAACTAAACATGTCTAAAGAATCTGTTAAGGAGCACAAATCTGGATTTAAAAAGTGCAATTCATGCACTCAGAAAATGTCTATAACAGACGGACACACAAGTTGTGTTTGCTGTCAAGGACCAGTCCATCTCCAAGACTCCTGCTCCATTTGTCATAGCTTCAGTGCAAGGGTCTTACAGGAGACAAAAAATAAGCTCATTTTAAGGGGCTTATTGAAAGCTGAAGAAGGTAATAAGACCTCCAAACTGGATAAGTTTAAAAAGGCTGCTTTTTCGGCTCCTGTGTCTGAGCCGTCAAGCAGTTTCAAAGATACAGCATCCTCGGATCCGAACGTTATCGGTTCCGGCAAATCTGGTCCTCCCTCGGTTCCATCTGTCTCCTTGGAACCATTGCAGAGCCGAAAAAGGAGTCGGTCACCATCCTTGGAACCTGTTCATTCTGTGCTGCAATCTCCTTTGTTACAGTCTGTGGTAGGTAGCCACAAATCATCAAGCCATTCTTCTTGATCCTCCAGTTTATCAGGCGATGATGTGGAGTGGGTCGTAAAGAGGTTGCTCCGGACCCTGGCCCTAGAAGAAATTCTCTCGAGCCCAGCCCATCGGATCATGAAGCTGACAACTGTACCTTAGATAACGTCGATTCCTCTGACTCAGACGAGTTCGGAGCCAGAGAGTATGGAAGTTGTTCTGCTGGAACTGGTGGAGCCAGTAATCACTCCTGATATCTCTTCTCTGACTTCTGTTCCAATCACATCGATGTTGTCTTCCATCTGTTGTCTTCCATCTAGGAATCTTGGGGTCGTCACTCCCTTGTTGGCTTTGGGGAGGGGGGAGTCGAGTTGGACCCATGTTGGAACCGATTCTCCCACTCGGCGCTTCGGCTCAGGTGAGTTTGGCTCCAACATCAGCCTCGGAGCCACCCTCAGTGCCAGAAAGATCAACCAGCCCCTCGGGACTGGAATCTGTCGGCCCAGGATCGCAGTGCCTTTGAGGTGATGCAGAGTGTGCTCTCCACTGAGTCTGCTCCACCTTCAGCTCCAGCCTTTCTTCCCCACAAAGGGCTGGTGTCCACCTCTTCATCATTCCTCCATCACCCCCAGAGTAGAGAGTTAGTGCCCCAGGAAACCCCAATGGGTGGAACCTCCTCTTCCGATACCTCCCTGGAACACCCCCCCGAGGAGGTCCCTCAGAAGAGACACAGTGTAAGAGGAAGCACGTAGACTCCCCTGAGTCTGTCACTTCTGATACTGACTTGGAGGATTCAGAAGGGTCCCCACAATCGCCGTCTGAGGATGTCTCTTTTTCAAACATCATGGAGATCCTTAAGCAGAGGGGCAGCTGGATGTCCCTTTCCCCTTCTAAAGATGAGTCGGTATACCTGGAGGTATTTGGCTCTCGCCCCTCCAGCTCTTGGGTGTCTCCGCCTTTTGACCCTCTCCTGGGTGTAGTCAATCTGAAGGTGTGGGACTCTGCGGAATCAGTGGAACCCATTCTGCGGTGGCCAAATAAATTTATTATGGCCCCAGAGGACAGACAGTATCTAACTAAGGAAGTTCCAGTAGATGTGATGGTGGTGGCTGCGGCCACAAAGGAGGAGTTAGCTGAAACTTCTGCATCTGTCCATCCACCGAATAACGAGTCTTGCACGATGGACAGGTACAGGAAGCATACTTTCTCTTCAGCGGCCTTTACCTTGCGGTCGCTAAATTATTTATCACATTTTGCCTGACTTCAGAGGGATCTCCTAAAAGAGCTGGGAGATACCCTACAAGGTGCTACAGCCCAGGAGTTATCAGGTAAGATTAATTCTCAGCTTGCAGCCTTAACCTCCATCACTAACTCCTCCATGTGCCTCATTTCCTATGCAGCCGATGGAGCGAGCAGGGCAGCAGGCACAGGAATAGCTCTTCGGAGACTTTCCTGGATGCGCCTTTGCCGAACCCTTCAGATCTTCCTTCATTGATGCCCCCTTTGATGGCTCGTCCTTGTTAGGGCAGAAAGTGAAGAGACTCTCACCAGGAGCCAACAAGATGATAACACTCGATCTGCCATTTGAGTCTGTTTTTCCAACCCTGCCAGACCCTACTCTAAAGGTCAGAAGAGTGGAAAGATGTGGTTCTGGAAGTCCAAAGGAGCCTTAACTGATGCTCGTGGGGATCCTTCCCCCAGGGGCAGAGGGGGGAATTAACAATGGAAGATGCCGTCCACACGGCAGAGGGGGTCCACAGAACCAGGGTGACAGAGATACTTTGTCTGGTCTGCCCTTCCAGTGCTCCTGAAAGAAGGCCCAACTGTCTGCCTCTGGAGGCAGTCAGGGGGAGGCTATCGCTGTACCCAGAAACCTGGATGAATTTGACTCAAGACAGATGGGTACAGTCCATTATATCCTGGGGTTACAACATTCCCTTTTATTGTTCACTTCGTCTGTCAAAGTTTATCCCAGACACCCCCCCCCCCCGTCAAAGGGATCAAGCAACACTAGAAATTCATACTTTGCTCGAAAAAAGCATCATCTAAGAAGTCCCCGCAGACCAGCTAGGATCCAGAATTTACTCAAGGTTCTTTTTAGTTCCAAAAAAGATGGGACTGGAAACCCATATTGGATCACAGCAGACTAAACAAGTCAGTGAAGAAGTCAAAGTTCCAGATGGTAACGTTGCAGTCTATACTCCCATTTTTGAGACAAAACAATTGCATATGCTCGTTAGATCTTCAGGATGCATACTACCACATAAAGATGGACAGGTGCTCCAGAAGATTTCTACGCTTCCGGCTGGGAGTCAGTCATTACCAGTTCAGAGCTCTGCCCTTTGGACTCACCACAGCCCCCAGAGTGTTTAACAAATGCATGGCAGTAGTCATGGCTCATCTGAGACGTCAAGGATTTCAGGTGTTTCCATACTTAAACGACTGGCTCCTAACTGATGCCACCAAGCAGCTACTAATCAAAGCCAAGGACTACACCATCCATCTCTTCTCAAAATTAGGCATTACTATAAATGCAGAAAAATCTGCCTTGTTGCCATCACTGGAGTATTACCTTTAGGTGCAGATTTAAACACAAATGACATGTTGGCAAAATTGCCTCAAGAAAGGATTCAAACATTACACATTCAAGTGCTTATCTTGCTCAACAAGAAAAAAGTACAGGCAAGATTTGTCCTCAAGGTCCTAGGCTCTATGGTAGTGACAGTAACACTAGTTCCCCTGGCATGACTTCATGTGAATATTACAGTGGCTACTCCTTGCTCAGTGGTCCATTCAGGAGTTCGCCATGTCTCACGAGATTCTCATTACAGACTCCTGCAAGAGGGACCTGCTTTGCTGTATCCAGTCCACTCCGGTAACAGTGGGCAGACCGTTTGTACTTCCCCAACCTGTCACTACAGTAACCATGGATTAGGTTCATAGGTAGGTACTAGGCTATCGGCCCAAGGGCCTACGTAAGCCTAGCCAACAAGGTTCCCTGGCTTACACCACCCAAGAAAGTTTTTTCCTGTGCCACTGTCGAGCAGAGACACAGAAGTGATCCCCGGGGTATATTTCCTTTTTCCCATCCACTCATCAAGATTTTTCTTGAAGAGTGCTAATGAAGAACTTTGCTTGACATAGATGGGTAGCCTGTTCCAGAGTATGGGAAGTCTTTGGGACAGGAATCTGTCCCTCCAGCATGTCCTGTTTATTGTGGTGGCAAGGTTTAGGTCCATAGGGCGTGTAGCTCGGAGGGATTGGGATTTCTTTAGGTGTAGCATGTCCAACAGCTCTGGGTTTGACATAGCTTTATATGTTAGGCAGAGATCACCTCTGAGTAGGCGATATGCTATGGAGTAAAGCTGGAGTTTTTTGAGGCGGTCAGTGTAGGGCTTTTGTTTGAGGCCAGTAATCCTCTTTGTGAGGTACTTTTGTGTCCTTGCCAGCTGCTGCAAATGTCTTGTGAGGTACATTCCAAAAGGGGCATTGTACTCTATAATGGGTCTAATGAGTGTCGAGTAGAGGGGAACAATGACCTCTTTTTTCCTGGATGAGAATCCTTTTATGATGAGGTGTGCCACGTAGAAGGACTTCCTGACTACTGTGGTGATGTGACTATCAAAGGAGAGACTACTGTCCACCTGGGTCCCAAGGTCTCTTATCACGCATTCGGTGTTATGTAGATTGCTGCCTATGTGGTAGTTCATGGGTACAGAGTTTTTACCAAAGGGGATGACACTGCACTTTTTGGCATTGAGCTTGAAGCCAGTGCTCTGACACCAGGCTTCTGTCTCAGCGAGGCTCTTCTGTAGGATGTCCACATCATTTGGGGACTTGACTGTGGCTCCTAGTTTGCAGTCATCTGCAAACTTCATTAGCCAGAGGCCTTCTTTGTTAGCCTGTACTTCAGAGAAGTAGATACCATACAGGAGAGGTCCCAGGACGGAACCCTGTGGTACTCTACTAGTCACTGCTTTGATGTCAGCTTTGGAATCTGATGCGTCCCAGATAGGGTGGGGTGGGGGGCATTATCTGGGACAGGCGGTTCAAGGGTTTGGAAAGATCATGAGTACCATTTACACATCAGTGTCCTAGAGATGAGGGCGGTGCTTCTGGCAATGCAAGCATTTCAGAACTTTCTTCCCATGGGGACTATTGCAATTCAGACAGACAATATGTCGGTGGTATGGTACATCAACAAACAGGGGCGAACCAGATCCTGTCCCCTATGTCGAGAGGCCCAGAGAATTTGGCAATGGGGAATATTTTCTCAACGCTTTCTCACGACAACGCACGTCCTGGGGAAATCCAACTTCATAGCAAACAGGCTAAGCTGAGCTATTCTCATGCCTCACGAGTGGTCCCTGAATCAGGAAGTTGCAAATCAAATTTTTTGCAAATGGAGCCAGCCTTGCTGTGACCTTTTTGCCACTCTCTTCAATGCCAAATGCAGCAACTACTTTGCCCTCATTTCCCCTCCGGGAGAGTCACCGAGGGATGCACTCATTCACGATTGGCCCCCAGGACTTTATGCCTTTCCCGTGTTTCCTTTGATTCCAAAAGTTATTCAGAAAGCCAAGTCGTTGAGTCACAGGTTAATCCTCATTGCTCCATACTGGCCTTGTCAGATTTGGTTCCCTTTCCTTTGGACCCACCTTCAGGAGGACCCATGGATCCTGGACCCAGTGCCGGATCTTCTGATGCATCTCAGGAATGCTCCATCCTGCCCTTTAGTGCCCCAAGCTGACAGCTTGGTTTCACCACTTCCAACCTTAGCCAGGCTTCCAGAACTATCCCCTGCAGTACGCTACATTTTGGTCTGCTCGCACAAAAAGACAACTAGGAACTTTACACAAGCAAATGGAACAGGTTCTCTTGTTGGGCGGACAAAAAATACAAAGATCCTTTTACAGCCTCTATACCTGCACTTTTGGAATTCCTGACAGAAATATTTAATCAAGGAGCAGCGGTGGCCACTATTTGAGTTCAACTAGCTGCTATATCTAATTATCATGTAGGGGAACTCGGATCCAATGTAATGTCCCACAAGTTATGCAAGGCCTTCCTCAGGGGTACTTTCCTGTTAAGACCTCCTGTAAGAGAACCTCCTCCCCCATGGGATCTAAATTTAGTATTATCAGCGTTGATCCCCCCCCCCCTTCGAACCAGTATCCTCTTGTTCTTTAAAGTTTTTATCCTGAAAAACTCTCTTTCTAACAGCAGTTAACTCAGCTAAGAGGGTTTCAGAGTTGCAGGCCTTATCCATCCATCCTCCCTATTTGATCTTCCATAACGATAGAGTTTCCCATAGAACAAATCCCTCCTCCTTACCAAAAGTCTGTTTTGAAACAAATTTAAACCAGTCTATAGAATTACCTGTGTTTTTTCCTAATTATAGCAACAAGGCAGAATATAAGCTTCACCAATTGGATGTACATAGACAACTGTGCTTTTATTTACACAGGACGAAAGATTTCAGAAAATCAGATCAGTTGTTTATGTCCTATTCAGAAACAAAAAAAGGCCGAGCAGTCTCAAAAGTTACTTTGTCCAAATGGCTTACTATAAGCCTATATATACTAAGTATATATACTATATGAGACTATCAGATATGTTTATCATTCTCATAATAATGAACTGCCAGGGAAAGTGAAAGGACATTCAACTAGAGCAGTGTCTACTTCCATTGACTTTCAATCCAGACTTCCATTGGATTCAGTTTGTGCTGCTGCTACATGGGTCAATCCTCACACCTTTATCTCTCATTACAAAGTACATGTGGCCTCCCGGAACAGGGCATCCTTTGGTTACTCTGTTCTGAAGAGTTTATTCCCTTGAGCCACCCAAGAGAAAGGTGCTGGGGACTCTGTCCCAACAAGCAAGAATAAAGTTATGTACTCACCATAATGTTCCATGTTTGTTGTCCAGTATCCCGCCTTCATTCTTGTGTCGCACTCAGCCACCCTTCTGGAGGATTTAGAGGAATTTTTACAGTTGGAAAATATGGTCCGATTCCCATCTTGCCTTCCTTTTACCTGTATGACCAATATATTTTATCTTTCTGTATGTTAATCATATCATAGGGAGCTTTCTCCCTCAAACGAGATCTGGGGAACAGCCGCTAAGCACCATGGGATAGGTTATAGCCTCGAGCCAGGAGAAGCTCTCGAGCTTTGGTATATGGCTGAGTTGGAGCCTAGATTCGGTGCCGAACCCAACCAGCAAGAATGAAGGTGAGATGCTGGACAACAAACATGGAACTTTATGGTGAGTACATAACTTCTTTTTTCTTGTCATCTCCATTTGAACCTATGTCATATTATACAGAATGAAAACCCTCAAACTAAAAATCAAACCTACCCTTAGAACACTCCCATAACCTAGTAACTTAAAAAGACACAAAACTATGTACGTCTTCAAATAATGAAGTTTAACCCTGCTGAATGTAACATATGTCGCAAATTGATAACTGCACCTGCAGGTGTTACCTAACCTCAAATTAAGGTTATCCAAGTTAAGGTGCATGTTACAGTCTGTGCTCCTACTTACACTAATTGCAGTCTGTTCTTGTCTTATCTTTATTCCTCTCTTAAATGTACAAAAAACCCAGCTTATATGCTTTCAGGAAAAAAAAAACTTTTAGCCTTAAGAAAAAGTGCACTGGCTATCTTTAAATAAATCTAAGTTATACATTATTCTAGGAAATGCATTAAAGTGTTTAGTTACCAGAAAAGCTTCTCTCTGTCATACACCTCCTGTCATTTCAGACTTTATTTTTCTACTGACCTGCTTGCATGTACATTTTAATTTTATATTTCTCTTAGAAAACAATGTCCAGAACTCTTGATTTGCTGCTTTCACCTTTAGTCAGCTTATTTCCATGGAAACATAAGAACAATATGTACTTTTCAACTTCCACTGAACATTTGCTTAAGGAAAACTACTCATTACATTGTGGTTTCATTTTTATAACCCACTTGCTTACAAAAAAAAATGTCATTAGATTAAGCCAAGGGCATTAATCCAAACATTCACTTATGCAAAAGTAAAAGAAAACATTTCAGTTTTACATATATTATAATCAGTACACTTTTATACCCCAATAGCCCAAGATTACAGCCTATTAACTTAATTATGTTTTTTATCCAACCATTCTTTTTTTATATTGTAATGCCTACATTTCTCAGAATAGAAATGAAAAAAGTACTTGTTTACTTTAGTACCTTTATCACATACAATCACTAAAAATGCTTTACTATATAACATGCAATTTATATCGTGAAATGTTTTATACAAATACTTTAACAAGAAAAACTGTTTTCCTTAGTTTTATTTTTTTAACTTTTTTCTTCCTTTTCGTGTCCTTCCAAACATTGACATGAAGTAGGATATAAGCTTGGCAGTCCAAGTTTAATATATTGAAGTCAACAAAAGTACAGTCTTTCTTACTCACTTTTTGTCGTAAAGCTATATTTCACAAATGTGATTGATGCGTTTTATAGTGTCATATTTATTCATGAAATTCAATGTTGCTGGTCTTCTTCCTGTTCATCTCACTCTCCAAACCCCGGACTCTGTTTTTTAAGTCCAAGGTGGTACTGATTCTTCTAGTCAACTCCTGTGCCTTTTTATGGTTCTCAAGCATTTCCCTTTGGAACTATGGAAAAAGTTTCACTGGCAAAGTCTTGTCTGTGACGTCCCTCTTCTTGGTCAGTAATTAAGGAGCCTGAATCTTCACCACTGACCCTGGTAAGGGATGTTCAATTTGAACAAGGATATATATATATATATATATATATATATATATATATATATATATATATATATATATAAAATACATACACACAGTATTTCCAAATGCAGCTGTCTTTATCAAGCACAGTTTCCATTAAGAGCACACAGGGAACACACTCAGTCTGGGGTATGTATTTCCCTCTCTCTGTCCAGGCCCCCAATAAGACTCCCCACTGGCACAGCTGTAGAGTTGAGTCCTCAGCCAAGTGTCCAAGACAAGTCCTCCAACACCCCCTCTGTGAAACCAGTGCTCTGTTTCCCTGCTCCAAGTAACTGGCACACACACACTGAGATTTGATTTGCACAGACACACACACACACCTGGGAAAAGCTGCCACAGATTTACTTGCTCTGCTACCCTTTGCCTGGACTATAAAGTTGTTACTGGCACCAGACACTCCAAGGCCAGCTACTGTAAAGCTCCAACAAGCATACTCAATTATATAGTGAGTGAAATTATTAATACAAATTGTAGTGTTTGACCAATGTGGCAAGGCTCTCAGCAGCTGGCCACAGTGTAACCAGATAAATATAAGTACTCTCAAAGGTTAAAATATTCTCTAAAGGGCAGCCACACTGAAATGTTTAAATATATTTAATAATAAATAATAAAATAATGTGAAAATACTAAATATCTATTTACAATAAACATGAGAGTTGCAATCACAGGAAATATTAAAAATAACACAGAGGAATAGATTCACACAGATACAGAAAAACAGTACTTCACTAATCTCACTATATTTCCTGACTGATCTAAATAATTACTATTTCATGGGTACTTACTAAAGCAAGGCAAGATGAAGTAGGTGAATGGTCTTCCTTCTTTGTGAGGTTACAAAATCAGACTGCTCTGAGACTTCTGTTTCATCTAGTATTAAAACATAATTTCAGGCTAGATTACAGAATGACATCACATACATCTGGTCATTTGACTTCTCGTTCTCGTACTACCCCTCTTCACTAGAAACTGAACTAGAATCTCGCACATGTGTTATCATACACACAGATAGGGCTTTGCTAGGATGTGTTATAGCATCTGGAAGCCGTAAAACCATTTAAGCACTTCCACCCTTCCAAGGTAGCAATTAGTTTACCCCCAAGGCAATGCAGATGACTTGCTCGTACAGACTTTGTCTCTGGCTGCATTGAGACCTGTGAGATACAAATTGTATAGCCTAAAAATTAAGTAATTTAATTTCAGGATATTTTTCTAAAAGTTAGCTGAGGCTGAGCTTAACCTCTTCTCTTCCAGTATCCTCTGTTACCATATTAATTTCAGCAGTTGTAATACAGTCTGACATGCAGATGTATTTCTTTTTTCTATCCAGCAGGACCCACTGATAGTACATTTTAACAGAAGCATTTTTAAAAATACAGTTTTCAACACAAGCATCTGTATGTATCAGTTTAATATACAAATGACATATAATTCTTTACAAAACTCCAGCTAGGTGTGTTGGCACATGTTTCACATCTACTGCCCTACTTCTGCTGGCATAGCTGGCAGTATCTCATATTGTCACACTGTCTATGAGCTTTATTGTCAGAAGAATGAGAAATAGAGGCCCCTTCTGTTGGATTGCTCACTTTTTGTTGGACAGACATTTGTATTTTCTCCTTAGTCTGTTGTGCATCAAAAAAATGACTTTTATCCTCTAGGTAAAAATATTCTGAAGACAGTTGGATACAGCAGTTTGAGTCTTACACTTGCCTCTTGACATTTCCTTTTTGCTGGAATAAATTTGATTCACTTCTGCACTGTGAACACTGAATAATCATTTTCCACAGTCTACTATCTGCAATTTTAATACTTTGCCCTTCTGCAACAGTTTTGTCAGGATCATTTCTTTCTGCTGGTATGATTGCATCTTTACTAATGTAGCTCTTGGCTGCTTTCTGATGGCCTGGTTTAGAGCGTGCACATTATGTGCCCTTTCAGTTAACAAATCCTGCTGTGGAATACCAGTCCAGTTACTTATTTGTGCTTTCATAACATCAGTGTTGTTAGTTTCTTCCAGTTTGTCTGGCACAATAAAAAAACTCTGGATTTATCTGTGTGTTGTGTCCTCATAACTCTACCATTTTTTGAAATAGCCCTTCTTCAGAAGTCTCGTACTCAACCACCCTAATTTTTGCAGTTTTGTCAGTTTATCTGAAATGCTTTTTAAAGTTTCTTCCATTTTTTTCCAGCCTGTTATTTGACTTGATATTGTTCCTTCAATGTTGCATTTATTTTAATCAACTCTGAGCACTTTTGGCTCATTTATTTCTCTAAATTGCTAGATGCCAGCTCTTGTACCAAAGCTGGAGCATGAACTGTTTTTTATTGACCTGCTGCAGGATTCTTCCCAGTCAGTGTTTTCTGTTCACCTTTTCTAGTTGGTTTTCTTTAAGGCTCTCCAAGTGTTTTCTTTACTAGAATCCAGGCAGTGTACTTACTAGCCAATAACTGAATTTTAGTAAAACAGGCAGAATTACTGGCCCTTACCTATCAGCTGAAATTAAGCTGTTCATCAGTGTTCAGCCATCTTGAAAAGTCCCACTGTCTCTGTATAGAGAAGATTTGCTTGGTTACAGTCTCAAAAATTTGCCAGAGGTTGTTAAAACTGAACTTTTCTCTGGATAAGGAGGTGGTTTTGGTCTTTCCTTTGCAGAAGTATTTAAGGATGTGATGAAAGGGAAATATAATTCAAGGGGTTAATCAGATTTTTTTCAGCCTTCCTTTCCAAAATATAACAAAAATTGTTCTTCCATTCAGGCTTTTCTTTAGAAGGCAGAACATGTGTACTCAGAAAGGTTCAGACAAACAAAGTTTCAAAAAACAATGGGTGGGTGGGAGGGTTGGAAAAGAAAGGGTCCTCCCAGAACTGGGGACAGCCTAAAAAATCAGACTTGATTATATGACCCCTCTGGATTTTACCCCTCCCCACCCTGGCAACCTTGTAAATTTATCCCGGTGTCTAGGTCTTCATTTTCCTTTGTGGCACCTGATAACTTTAGATAGTTGGGTTTTGAGAATTTTTCTAAAAGGTTACAGCTGGCTATGAGATTCCCTTACCCAGTTTCAAGAAAGTCCTCCTTATCTCCCCAGTCGGTCTGTCCTGTTATCTCTTGTTCTGATTCAGATGCTGTCTTGGAGGTGATGGAACCCATTCCCCTCACATGAAATGGACAGGATTTTATTTGAGGATCTTTCTATTTCTAAAGAAAGAAGAATCCTGGAGACGCTTGCTTGAATTTTTCTTTTTTAAGCCTTCATATCATAGTTCCAAAATTTGAAATACTTTCTGTATGGTCACCGTTACCCCTCATTCTTCCTTACAGTTTTCTGGTAACTTTTGATTTAAAAGATGTTTACCATAATATTCCTGTTGCCATCAGTTTTAGGAACTTTTTCCATTTCTTTGTATTTGGTTTGCTTTTTTTAGTTTGCTTTATTGCCCTTCCATTTCAGTCTTTTCTTTAGAAAGCAGAACATGTATACCCAGAAAGGTTCAGACAAACAAAGTTTCAAAAAACAGTGGGTGGGAGGGTCAGAAAAGAAAGGGTCCTCTCAGAACTGGGGACATCCTGCCCCCACCTCCCCATTAGGGAAACCACCGTGAAAAATTTCTCCAAAGCCAACTTCACGCTTCTTAAGACAGAAGTAGCAAACTTCACGACACCCATGCAGACGAACAATAGAGGTACAACTGCTGAGCCCTACACAAATGCATTTTATGAGCAGTTACATGAGTGCATGGATCATGCTATCCTTAACAGAACTAAGATGCTATCCTCAAAAAAAAGGAAGCCAATCTGGTGGTCCCCTGCCATAAACAAACTCTACAACGGAAGAAAAAAACTGTTGCAAAAAAGAGGAAAATCCCATGATTGGAGGAACTCCCTGATCAGCCTCAGTAAGAAGCTGAGATCCCTCATAAAATCCTCCAAAGCTAGTTAAAAAACAAAATCGCCACTGATTCTAAAGACAACCACAAAGCATTCTATAGCTATGTCAAGAATCTCAGTGGCAACACTGAGATCTGCTCTGAGTTGCAGCACAATAGCACTAAATATGCAGAGCCAACTGATATTGCCAACATCCTGGCAGATAGGTTCAGTGCTAACTTTACCCCCCCTCTCACCCGCTAAAGGGTTCATCTCTATACCGGAAGAATGCAAAGTTCCTGTAGTCATGGTTGCACAGGTAAAAACCACACTCTCCAAAGCCAAGAACACAGCATCCATGGGACCTGACAACATCCCAGGCTGCGTTCTACATGAACTGCAGAATGAACTGGCACCCCACCTAAGCACCATGTTCAAACATAGCCTCACTCAGGCTTTGTGTCCACTGAATGGCACACAGCGACTGTTATCCCCCCACACAAAGAGGGAGCCACCATGGACCTTAGGAACTACCGCCCCATTAGCCTAACGAGCCTGGTCTGCAAGGCCATGGAACGTATCATCATGGATCTTATACACTAAGACATTGGTAATCCCCAAACTCTGGACCCCACCCAGTTCTGGTTTGTAAAAAGCAGATCATGTATCCTAAACCTGATAGACTTCTTTGAAGCAGTCACCAAAGCCATAGACAAGGGTAAGGTGGTTCACACAGCCTATCTTGAGCTCACTAAGGCTTTTGCCACCATCCCCCATTCTGGAATTATAGATAAACTCACTAAACTAGGTATAAATCCCTATGTCACAAGATGGGTTGCCAACTGGCTCACTGACAGAAGCCACACTGTGAAAGTAGCAGACTCCAAATTCGACTTCAGACCAGTGACAAGTGGAGTACCACAAGGTTCAGTCCTGGGTCCTCTCCTGTTTGGTATTTACTTTTCTGAAGTACAGGCTAACACAGAAGGTCTTTGGCTAATGAAGTTTGCAGATGACTGCAAACTAGGAGCCATAATCAAAACTCCTAACGATGTGGACATCCTAAAAAAAGGGCCTCACTGAGACAGATGCCTGGTGTCAAAGCCTTAGCCTCAAGCTCAATGCCAAAAAGTGCATTATCATCCCCTTTGGTAAAAACTCTGTGCCCATGAGCTACCACATAGGTGGTAGTCTACTTAACACCGAACGTGTGATAAGAGACCTTGGGACACAGGTGGACAGTAGTCTCTCCTTTGATAATCACATTGCCACAGTAGTCAGGAAATCCTTCTACATGGCACACCTCATCACAAAAGGTTTCTCATCCAGGAAAAAAGAGGTCATTGTTCCCCTCTACTCGTCACTCATTTGATCCATTATAGAGTACAGCGCCCCTTTTGTTATGTACCTGACAAGCCATCTACAACAACTGAAAAGGCTGCAGAAATACCTCACAAAGAGGGTTACCAGCCTCAAACAGATGCCCTATGCAGACCGTCTCAAAAAACTCCAGCTTTACTCCGTCGCATATCGCCTACTCAGATGTGATCTCTGCCTAACATACAAAGCTCTGTCAAACCCAGAGCTGTTGGACGTGCTCCACTTAAAAAAAATCCCAATCCCTCCAAGCTACACGCTTGAGGGACCTAAATCTTGTCACTACAATAAACAGAACATACTGGAGGAATAGATTCCTGTCCCAGAGACTTCCCATACTCTGGAACAAACTACCTATCTATATCAGGCAAACCTCCTCATTAGCACTCTTCAAGAAAAATCTTGATGATTGGATGGGAAATAGGAAATTCACCCCGGTGATCACCTGTGTGGCTTTGCTCGACAGGGGCACAGGAAAATGATTATCTTGGGTGGCGAAAGCCAGGGTACCTTTTTGGCTAGGCTTATTTATTTTATTTTTATTTATTTTATTTATTTATTTATTTAAATTTGTTGACCGGGAGTGTCCGACTGGACATGGGTCCATTTTCAGTGGAGGCCCGGGGAGAAAAGCTCCACAGTAAAATAAACAGACAGTAGTTACATTGGATTACATAGTGATTAACAATTTAACATAGAAATTACTTACAACATATTTACAGATGAAGAACATAGTACATCAGTAGACAACTAGAATCTTTATCTGTGACGTACATAACAGGCATTAACAAATGTAACAATGAGAAGTTCCTGCTGTATAATAAGTACTAGGCTTATGAGCATCTGAGCTTGCTATCATCAAGGTAGTTAGTGGAGGTGAAAGAAAGGTAGTAGTTGGATGGGGTAGATGATATTAGAGTGGGAGTTACAAGGGCATAGCCAGCATGTTTTTAGGTGCGCTTTTAATAAAGTTTTGAAGTTGGTGCATGATGGTACGGAGGTAATTGTGGGTGGGAGTGAGTTCCATAATTTGGCTATGGCGCAAGAGAATAGTGCTTCACCAGCAGAGTTATTGGCTTTAGTGATCTGCAAGTGATTTTTGTTGCTGGATCTTAGTGGTCTGGTGGTGCGATAGGGTTGGAGTAGATTCTGGAGGGATGGGACATTTAGTGGATGGTTTACTAGTTTGTGGGTGAGTGAGAGTTGATACCACTGAAGGAGGTGAGGAGTTCAGGCCAGCCCAGTTCAGCAAGTGAGAGACAGTGGTGACTACGGTAGGATGCCCCTGTGGCGAATTTTGCGATTTTGTTGTAGCAGGTCTCTAGCTTGTTTAGATCACATTGCCTTAGGTTGGTATATACTGGAGAGGCATAAAGTAGGGTGGAGATAAGGTGGGAATTTGCTATTGAAATCTTTGCTGCTTTGGTGAGAAATTGTTTATTTCTGTATAATGCTCCTAGTTTTTTGTGGACTTTTTTTATGGTCATGGATATGTGAATGTCAAATTTTAGTTTGTCTATTTCCACTTTTAGCAATTTGGTGTGTTCAGTTGGGTATATAGTGGTGTTGTCTTTTGCTGTGATGTTAAAGTGAGAGTTGTTTTGAGTATGTTTGGTGGGTTGGAAGATGAGTAGTTTAGTTTTGTTTGGGTTGAGTATTAATTGGGCATCGGATAACCATGTTTCAACAGAGGAAAAGGCTTCCTGTGTGACTTTTTGCTGTTTGGGTAGGGACTGGGCTGAGCAGATGATGGTAGAGTCATCTGCGTATTGGATGAGTGTGCCATGTTTGGTGGCAGAGGCTAGATTATTATTGGTGTAAACAGAGAAAAGTAGGGGTCCAAGGATGGATCCTTGGGAAACCCCTATGGAGACAGGTAGTTGGGGAGATATGTCATTCTGCCATACAACGGATTGTTGGCGGTCAGACGGGTAACTCTGAAACCAGTTGGTGACTGATTGTGAGAAGGATAGGTTATTGAGGACAGAGATAAGTTGTTTGTGTGGGACCATGTCAAATGCTTTAGATAGGTCTAGGAAAGTAGCAGAGGAGAGATAGCCATTGTTTTTATGCTGAAGGATAGTGTTAGTAAAGGAGAGTAAGGCAGTGGTGGTGCTATGGTTTGGTCGGAAACCATGCTGAGTACTGGAAAGGAGGTTGTTAGTAAGGAGGTAGTGTGAGACCTGAGAGTGTATGCATCTCTCTAGTATTTTGGAGAGTGGAGAGAGAATAGCTATGGGGCGGTAATTGGTTAGTTCTGCAGAGGGTCCGCCTTTGTGGAGGGGAATTATATGTGAGAATTTCCACAATGTGGGAACGTAACTTTTTGACAGAGATCGGTTAATCAAGATGGATACTTATATAGGCCCTAGGGCCAATAGCCTAGTACCTACTTATGAACCGATGAACCTATAAAGCCGCAAGAGTATTTAAAAGTATCTGGCTCCTGTCATAGCCTATTGCAGGTTGCAGGGTCCTCCCCCTTTTTTTTAAATTTAGACAATGCTTGATTTTTGTAGATTCTTTTATGGCTTGTCAGGAATTTCTGGCTGTGGATATTAAAGCTATTTCTTAGCCTGAAATTTTGGATGCAGGGAGAAATCTTTTCTTTCTTTCTCACAAGATATTGTTTCTGGGGCATCTTCTAGACACAACACTTATGATGGCATTCTTCCTTCAAGACAAAATGGTGAGTTATTATGAATCATTTCTCTTATTTTCAAACCAGACTCTGGCATCTGCCAGAGAATATCTCAGAGTTCTAGGTTTGATTGCCTCAGGTATTCACATGATTCACTTTGACAGACTTTGCATGAGAAAGATTCAGTTGTTTCTTAAGTCATTTTGGACTAACACCAGCACCCTCTATCACTTTGAATTTCAGTGCTGGGCTTTGTAAAAGGGGGTTAAGTTAGTGGTTAAATCAGTTGTCTTTCAGTCCAGGTCATCCCTTCCAACCCCCATTCAGTCTGTAACAACAGATGCTTCCGACTTTGCTTGGAGACCAGTGTCCAAAGGAGTGAAAGTGTAGCATCTGTAGAACAAACTGGTTGAGTTAAAACAGTATAAGTGTCAAGGAGAAAATGGTCTTCAATCTTTAAACATCTTAGGGTCATACAACACCACAGTGATGTGATACATAAACAAACAAGGAGGAATTGGATCTTAGCCCCTTTGCAGAATAGCTGGGTAGCCTAGGTTGTAGCAACTCAATTTAGTCTGACTCTCTTGGCTTCATACATTCTGTCGGAGTAAAATCTTGTGGCAGATAAGCTTAGCTGGACCAGGACACCCTCTCACAAGTGAAAATTACAAATGGGGGTATTCCAGAAAATGGATTTGTATGTCAAAACAGATAATTAAAGAAATTCTGTGGCAGGAAACTTTCCAAGCAGGACTGGAAGATGGATGCCTTTTCATTCCCATGTATGGGAATGTCCCTATATGCTTTTTCACCCTTTCCTCTGATAAACAAAGTTCTCAGGATTCAGGAGGACTTTCCAAAGACAATTGTAGTTGACCCCTTTTTGGCCCATGCAACAGTGTTTTTTCCTTTTTTTTCTTGAGAATGGCTACTGGCAATTACTTCAAGCTTCCTCAATGAATGGTCTTACTCAGACAGGACAGGTGGAGTTTAATGGGTCTATATTGCAACATCGAACGCTTAAAACAGCGAACGATGTCACATCGACACATTTTCAGCGAAAGCTGAAAATGTCGAATCCAAAGAACAGTGATTTCTTTCCTAGGGAAAGAAATCGGTGTTCCAACCCCCGCTAAAAAAAAAAAAAAAAAACATTACACACTTCCAAACACATGCACACATACCCAATCCTAATTATACCCCCCCCCAAAAAAAACAGTAAACAACTAAATACACATATGCACATAACCCAAACATACATTTAAGGAAAAGAAACAGTAAACATTTTAAACCATATGCACTTACCTTAACCCGCACCCTAACCCTAAGGTCAGTAACTCTCGCACATTTACATAAACAGCTCCAAACACATACACACTTACCTTAACCCTAATTCTAGCACCCCCCAAAACAAAAGTAAACAACTGAAAACACATACACACGTAACTCAAACATACATTTAACGCAAAATATAAAACAGTAAACACTTTCATACATATGCACTTACCTTAACCCGCACCCTTAACCCTAAGGTCAGTGACTGTTGCACAATAATGCTCGGGAGCTATACCGGACAAGGGACCACACTACACTTCAGAACACGGCAAAACAACAAAGCGGTCAAGCGACTTCTTTCCCAGGGAAAGAATTCGCTGAACAGCTGCTTTGCTGTTTTGCCTTTTCGCTCTACATGTGTCGACGAAAACGCATTCGACATAATTTGTTTTCGTTGTACTCATAGGAACCCAAGTTTAATACACCCAGGTATTCAAACATTTTAATTGACTGCGTGGATGATAGAATTTTAATACCTTTTAGACACGTTTTTCTGAGGACATGCAGCAGGTATTAAAGGAGGCAAAGAAACCTGCTACTAAAAAATCATATATGGGTAAGTGGAAAAGATTTTCTAGTTGGTGCCAATCCAAGAACCAGGATCCATTTTTAAGGTTCAGACTCTTGTGATTCTTCAGTATTTGTTAGAGTTATTATCCTTTGGCCTAATTCTTCTATTAAGATTAATCTCTCGGACATTTCTGCATGCCTGTCCCTGGATTCCCCCATTTAATTCCATACCTCTTATGAAGTGGTTTTACACATCCATCCACTTACTAGGCAGGTGTCTCCTTCCTGGGATCTTAATTTGGTACTGGAAAAACTTGCACCGTTTTCGTTTTGAACCTACTCATGGGTCTGATTTGAAGTTCTTATCCTGGAAAACAGTATTTATTTATTGTCCTAACTTTTACTAGAAGAATATCAGAGTTGCAGCTCTTATGGTGAGTCGCCCCTATTTTATTTTCCATAAAGATGTGGTAACTTTGGGAACAAATCCTACCTTTATGCCTTTGGCCGTTTCAGAGTTTACTCTAAACCAACTTGTTAATCTGCCTGTTTTCTTTTCCAAGCCTAAAAACAAGGGAGAGAGAATTCTTCACACTTCTGATGTCTGTAGTAGCTCAGACACTACATTGACAAAGCAAAATCTTTGAGGACTTCTGAACAACTGTCTGTCTTTCATGAAGGTAAGAAGAAAGAGCAACCAGTGTCTAGATTATTTCTAAATGGTTGGCCCATTCTATTTCTGTTATTCTCACATTAACACACCACTTCCAGGCAACCTCTGAGCCCACTCTTCTAGAGTCCTGATTGCTTTTGTAGCTTTCTGAAACAGGATTGACTCTAAAAATATACTACATGTATCTATCTACTTGGTTGTCTGTGCATTCCTTTACCAAGCGCTGCAAACTGGAGTCCTTCTCAAGGTTTAGAGCAGGCTTTTCTATGATTGTTCTGCAAGGGCTTCTGGACTGCAATCCATTTTCTTCCTCTCTTATTCACTAAGCTCTAGAGTGTGTCCCATATAGCTTCAGGCTGTTGTGGTAGTGATCTAGTGATGAACTAGTAGAGTTATGTAAGTAAACATAAATAACAGTAGATCTTCAAATAGATCACTGCTGCAGTAGCCACTTCCTCTCCTATCCTTGTATTTTTGCTATTTGAGGGATGTGTCTTTTTTATGTTTCTTTTTATCAGGACTTTAGCCCCCTCTATCTTCTGAGGCAAGAAAGCTCTGAGGCATTTGGTGCCTCAGGCACTGATTTTAACTTCAGCCGTCATCCTTAACAGTGTAAAGCATCGTGGAAACCTGGATGGCTGGTCTGGTCCTTGGCAGGGCGTCCCATATAGCTTAGGCTACTGCAGAAGAGATCTATTTGAACATTTTCTGTTATGGTACTTTTATTTTCACAACTGTGTTTTCTACTTGGTTCATGCAAACAGAGCTGAGATTTCCTACAGGGTTCATTTTATACAGATTAGTTGCAGAATAATTTTAATAACAAAGTAGCTTAAAGTAGTTTGCTTTGTAATGATTAATTTAATGTTTAGGACAGAGAACTTAAATTAAGTGTGTACAGAAGGATATAAGGTGGAACTGTGTGATGCAGAATGAGTGTGCCAGCACTCTGGTTGAGTAAGTAGGATTATTTGCTGTTTAAAAGGACTGCGGCTAAAATTGAGGATATTGAGAAGGCGGGGGGGGGCTCCATGAAAAAATGCGTAGTATGTGTAACAGTACATTTTAAACTTAACAATGAATTCTGAATTGCAGCTTATTTTTAAAAATGCCTGGAGTCACTTTATTGGGTAAATACACTTTTGATAGGTAGCTGATCTAGTGTTAGCTTCTCCAGAAGTGCATTTCAAGCATAAACTTTCAAACAGAACTAAGCAGAGGACACCTAGTAACCTGTAAGATTTTTTTTTCTTTTACAGTGTGTTAGCTTGCCCTGCCAGTCCAAGCACATGTGGTGACTCCATGTTGTAGGCACATACTCCTGATTTGCTGCTGAATAACCATCCTGAAAACCTTTCTTTATAAAATTCACATGTTCAGACCTTTCCAGGTGTGTCTCCTGTAGCATAGCTGTTTGCACTCTACATTGTTTTAATATAGTTCACTAGTCTTTCTTTTTTATATTTATCTGTAAGACCATTCAGATTGAAAAACATTACAGAGGGCATTATTTTCTTATATAGTTATTATTAACACCTTTACTATATAACTGCTGTTTTGCTAAATGTCTAGTTCCAACTTTTATACTTCATGTATGTACTGTTCGGCAGGTTGGTCTTTTATACAGTTGTTTCATGTCATATCCATTTGTGCCTGTGTCACGTCTTGCATAACATTTTATTTTTTGAATGCCATCAAACAGAACAAACAACCCCCAAAAAAACTCTCATAAAACCTATGAACTTAGCAATCAAACACAAAACTATGTACATCTTCAAATATTGAAGTTTTTGCTTCCTAATAAGAACACAAAGTTCTAAGTTGATAGCTACACATACAGGCTAAAGTTAACGAAAAAGAAAGGTTAGTCATGCTAAGATGCATGGTGCACCATGTGCTATTAGTAAGTGCTATTTGATTTTGTATTTCTTTATAACTCTCCCAGTTGAGGAAACACTTGAATACTTTCAGTAAACACTTTCTCCAAGCCATTTCTCTTTATCAAATTGTCTTCTAGTGTCATGCATACCAGACACAAAACTGCTAAGGGTACCTTGTTTATCAGAAAAAAAGCCTTACAATATTCAATATTCTTTTTTGTTTACATGTTTTGTAATAAACTTGTTACTGGATAACGCCTAAAGTTTTTTACCAGTCATTTCCCTATGCAAGCATGGGGAAAGCACACTGATTTTTCTTTTGTCATCCTCTCTTAACCAGACCTTTCCACTCCCCTCATTTTTTATTGCAGTGCCTACATTTCTCAAAACTGAAGAAAGAAAAGAGAGAAAGGTGAACAAGAAAAAACAAAAGCACCTGTTTTTATTAGTATCCCCATTGCATTTAAAAAAAACCGAGAGAACTTTACTTCAAGTCTAACTGGTTTTGTATTATCTTTAAAACTGCACACCTGGGAAAACCCCTGATTGTTTTCAGGGAACATTATGTCCTAGTCAATTTCTCTGTTCTTTTTTCTTCTTTTCCCTCAGCCAATCCCTGTCCACCAGACTGTCTCCAGTTTCTGTTTATCAGATTGTCTCCATGGAGGCATGAAGACCAGCTGCAGAAATGCTACTTAGTATACATATTTGCAAGAGCTAGGGAAAAAAAAAACTTATAATATTCAGTGTTCTTTTTCATTCTGTCTTGAAACAGAATTGCATTGCCTACTTTTCTCAAAACTACACAAGAAGAAAAAGAGAAGGGGAGAAAAATAAAAACACCCGTTTATAATCCCCGTTACACCCAAAATAGCATGCAAAGATACAACAATACAACACAGATACAGTGCTATTAAGAAAAGAAAGTGTTGTCTTTACTTACAGTTAGCATTCTCCCCTCTCTTACCCTCCCCAAAGCATTTTTCCGAACATCAGTGACATGAAGTAGTATGTATACTTTAGAGTCCCCCACTCAGTAAACAAATTTTGAATAAGTCCAATATTTCCAGATTTTCTTGTGCTGTCATATTTCACAAATGTAATTATTTCATTGTAATCCCACATTAAGTTACTGATTTTATTACTATTCTTCTCCGTCATCCAAATCCTGTCTGTAGTTCACTTCCAATGTACTCTTGATTCTTCTAGTCATCTCTTGTGCAACCTTCCTTCTCTCCAATATTTTCCATTGAAATACTGGAAAAAAGTTTCACAGGTGCAGTCTCTGGTCTTTATTACCAGAGGAAAAAGAAGTTGAATCTCCTGTTTCACAGCTTAGTTTTTGTTGGACAAACGTTTGTATTTCCTTAGCATGTACTTCATCAAAAAATTATTTTGTTCCTCCAGGGAAGAATACCTTGAAGACAGCTGGATACAGCAGTTTGAATCTCACACCTATGTCGCAACATTATCTGAGTAGAAGAATGAATTTACTTCTTTTTTGCCTGGTGTACAATGAGTAATCATTCTCCACAAACACTCTGCTGTCCCTTACTTTTAGTATGTTGTCCTTCTACCCACAGTTTTGACAAAATCAACTCTCCTGGTAGGATTGCATCCTTACTATTAAAGCTCTAGGTTGTTTTCTTATAGCTAGATTTGGAGCATACACACAATGTGCCCGTTCAAGTAAGTGCTGCTGTGGAATACCAGTCCACTTGCTTATTTGTGCTTTCGTAAATGTAATGCAGTCTGTTCCTTCCAGCATCTTTGGTGTATCTGAAAATCTCAAGTTTTCCCTATGTGCTCTGTTCTCTAATTCTATTATTTTTTGAAACATCTCTTCCTGAGCAGTCTCATATTCAGATTCAGCCAGTCTTTTCTCCATTTTGACCTTTGATTTTTGCAGCTTTATCATCTCATCTGAGTATCTGTTTAAAGCTTCTTCCAGCCTTTTGTCATTTGTGTTGATATACTCTATCAGTGTCTTGTTTATTTTAACCAGGTCTATATACAGTTGTCTTATATCATCCTGTAGGTTATTGGAAGTCATGTCTGAAGGTTGCATTACCTTTTGATGGACAGCTGCAGAACTCTCCCTAGTCAGTGCTTCTTCCTCAATTTTTTGTAGCTGATTGTTTTCCAGGGCTTCTGTATTTCTTTATTCCTGGTATCCAGGCAGTTTACTTACTAGCCAGCTACTGAGATTACCCATAAACATAAGTCTACTGGCTTTCTCTGCTGAGTTTCTGTTTTCACACTGCAAGAGCTAGAAACAAGCTGTTACTCAGTGTGCAGCCATCTTGGAATTCCCCTAGGCACATAATCCTCTGCCTAAATTGCACTAGGGAATCTCCAGCTTTTCACTGATGCTAAAGAGCTATCAGCCACTTTATAATGTTTCACCCCACTGCTCAAGTCATTTAAGACGAAATTTTAAAAATATTGAAAGCAAACAACAAAACAGTTACAAATGGGTGAGTGTAGGTAAATATAACAAAACCTGCACCTTGAACCAACAGTAGAATTCTTAAGTTGGTGATGAATATTACATAAAATAAAGCTGTTACAGTGGCTAGTCTGCCTCTTGTTCGGACTTTGCCCTTCTGTGTGCTTCTGTAATTTATTCCTACTCTGAAGCTACACTGTTTTGGACAAAAATGAAGCATTACGTTTGATGGTAGACTAAGAATTCCTTTCTTTGTGACATGGGTGGGATATGTAGAAGTTTTACAGAATGCACGCACTTACTAGATATGTATTTTACTTGCTCATTTTCTGAATATTGTCTCATTACTTTCTCTTACCTTATGTTTCTACTTAAAGTAGATTTGAAAGCCCTGTCCAAATCTGTCAACAGATGGCTGTCATTTAGTATTGGTAGACAAATCAATGTTGTGATTTACTTTGCAGACATTTTAGCAGTTTTATTTTACATGAGCAGTAAGTTAACTAGAAGATGAATGCAAGGTTTTTAGAATCCTTTTTGACTTCTGCCCCAATTGACTTATTCTTTTCTTCTACCCTGGGAGTTGGAGGCACAAGAAGTGAATGGTGAACACCAGTAACTGTACTTGTCATCTAGTAGAGATCTGATATTTTGAATACTCCTGCTATCCTTCCACCTTTCAGCTGAGTTGCACCTTTGCTACACCACGCCAAAGCCAGTTTGTACTTTTCCACGTGCTCGGTTGGATTACACATAGTCCTTGGCTGGTCTGTTCCTGCCAAGTTTCTATGCATTGGAACTTATAACTGGGCCTTCCCCCAGATGCTTCTTCTGTGATGAAATGCCATTCTTCTTCATAATGTGCATCATATTGATCACTTCTGCAGTAGACAGCTGTATTTATTATATACTGCATGTAACAGCTGGCCAAATTCCAAAGCTTCAGAGCACCTACCATATGCCCTATCTGTCAGGCAGTTTGAGCTGAACTGATTAAAAGACAAGTTTGGGCACCAAACCTGTTAGAGCTTTACTAGCACCGAATAGTACCTTCTACTGAGGCTTTCGAGGATAGACAGTTGGCTTGTGCTGTTCCTTTATTAATCAGGCGAGTTTCCTTTTTGGGAAAAAAACTTCATTTAATAATTTTGCTTATTATTTATAAACTCCTGTTCGGAAAAAAATATTTTAAAGCTATGGGTTTGTGTTTTAATGGAATATTTCAAGATTGTACTGTACATTTAAAGAGAATTGCTCTTTTTTCCTGTCAGTTTAAAAGTTAAAATAACTGAAAACCATTTTTCTGTGGATAAATTGTTTATTTTACATCTGTGGGGCTGGCAAAGTGTTTTAAAGTGCTTTTTACTTTGTCTGAGGAAAAAAAGTGATTTTAAACACTTCATTTTTTACTGAAATTTGTTGCTTGTTTTCCCTGGGAAAGAAGCACCATTTTTGGCTTGACTGTGGAGCAATCTGCCAGTCCCACAGTTGGTCCTTCTTTCAGCCATAAAAAGAATGTTGAGCAAGCAGCCTTTGCCACCACAGCAGGCTAGCAGTTTGCTTCAGCTGCAGGTGGGTGACTCTGCTTTTGCCACTTGTACCTCAAACCACTCATCTTTTATCCCAAATCCCTCTGGTGAAGCACTTACAGCAGCTATGGATCAAGGGGTTAGCGATGTCCTCTGCAGCTGTTGGGGTCCCCTCTGTGAGCAACGGAAAACCACTGTTATGGTTCTGAGAGAGGTAACAGGGAAGGCATCCCTGTTTTGTCAGAATGTTGTGCTCATCCCTAAGGAAGCAGCTGCTGCCACTAATACTATTGGCCCCATTTTCCTGTCACAAATAAGCAGAACACTAAGCATGTATCTAGTCCTTTTCAAATTCCCTTAGACAGGAATAGTTTATCATGTTTAGCTCAAGGTTTAGTTCAGGCTGTTGATCCTACTTGTAAGGTAGTTTATGATAAGAGAGAGAGAGAGATACTTCCTTTCCTGAAGAGATTCAAGGTTCTCAATCTAGACAGGAGGCTGGATACAGGGTGTCTCCTCAGAATTCTGATTCAGGCTCAGAGGAGAGTTTATTTTCCTGATTCTCCCTGTGTTTTTTCCTTCTCTGAGGTTTCTGGAATGTGCCAGTGGGAAAATACTAAGGTTTCTCAGTCCCCCAGAAAATGATATGAGCTGTTACAGAAGGAATTTCCAGAACCTGCCCCTATTCGTCCAGTTTTCTGTGTCTTGGAAGATGTGCATGTTACTGCCTACAATTTTCCTGGCAGTCAGCCAACTGCATTTAAGATGGCAGATATGATATATAAAGTTCCTTAATCTTTTTGAATTGTTATGCACTCTTCCCAAACCTGAACCAGTACCTTTAGCTTTAGTTAACCCTACTGTTACTAAGCACTTCGTTAATTTCAGTCTATTTCTGATAAAGAAGGGAAGATTATTGATAAATATGGGGAAAAAGTATATACTACTGCAACTCTGATTTTCAGAACTTTGAATTGTTAGGCTCATATATTAAGGTCTCCTCTAACTAATCGTGAAAGTGTATGGACTGTTTTGTATTGTTCACATCACTACTCATTGTATAGAGTGTGTATACGACTCATGATACTTCTTCCAGGGCTATGGCCACTAGTACTGTTTTGAGGAGATTTTCATGACTACATTTTCAGAACTTCCCAGATGATGCTAAAAATGAGATATTGTCCTTTGGCTAGAGATTCATTTGGCCCTTCTACTGCAGAGGTGATCAAAAAGTGTGTTAAAAGGTTTCTCAGCCATCCTTTTCCAAAATTTCCAAAGGATTCTCTACTCCTTGCCCAAGTTTAAGAAGCAAAATAAACTGTCTCAACAAAATGCGGGTAAGTCAGAATGACTGTTTAATAGACTTTGTCTCGTACACAACCCGGCACCCCCATTTTTCTCCCAGGAAACCTGAATCTCCACTTTTCTCTTTGGCAACAGATAGTGTTAGACTGAGTTATGAAGATCATCAAGGTTACAGATGGGAATGGGAGGAAAATTCCTCCTTTCCAGGGGATAATTCCTCATCTACCAGACTCTTTTGTGTCTACCTGTCCTTCATCACATGCTGTCCTAGGGAGTGCTAGAACCAGTTCCCCCTTCCTAGGTAGGAAAGGGGTTATATTCAACAATGTTTTTGTGCCAAAGAAAGAAAATACTTGGAAGTCAATTCTGTATCTTTCTTTCCTAAACCTGTTTGTTATAGTGTCCAAATTCAAAATGATGTCACTTTACAACCTGTTACCTTTTCTTCCTCATTCAAATTTCCTGGTGGCACCAGATTTAAAAGATGCTTATCATCATACCCCTGTTCATCCAGATTTCAGGTGTTTCTTATGGTTTTCTGTGTCTGGATCACATTATCAGTTCTCTGCCTTACCCTTTGGATTATCCACTGTTCCATGAGTGTTCACAAAATGTCTAGCTCCAGTTCTAGCTCACTGTGGACTACAGGGTATCCATGTTTTTTCATATTTAGACAAGTTGCTTATCTTTGCAGAATCTTTTTCAAAGTGTCAGGAATTTCTGCTTGGATGAGCAACCTCTTAAACAAGAAGGGATTCCAAAAGAATATTCAAAAATCTATATCTCTACTCCCTCTCACATTATTGCGTTTCTGGGGTGTCAGCTAGACACCACAGTCCAAAGAGTTTTTTTTTTCCTGCAGGAAAATGTAGATCTATATCTATATCTGTTTCTAGGGTTTTCCACTCAGAATTTGGTCGCTGTGAGGGGATACCTCAGGATTTTGGGTCTCATGGCTTCTATATTTTTGTGACTTCCCTGGCAAAACTGTACATGAGAAAGATTCAGTAGTGTGTGAAGTTTCTTTGGTCCTGGCACCAACATCCTTTGTCTTTTCAAACCATAGTGCTGGAGTTTGCCAGAAGAAAAACCACTTTGTTGAGATAAGTTATCCCTACATCCAGGTCTCCCTTTATCCCTCTCACCACAGAAGCTTCTGACTTTGCTTGGGTAGCAGTTTCAGGGATAAAAGTACAAAGTGTGTAGGACACCAAGGACAGACTCAAGCACATAAATATAAAAATGATGCTTGCTCTGATAACGAGACTCAACTTTCTGAATCATCTTTGGGTCCCCAGGACCTCTTCAATTTGCTACAGACAATGCCACAGTTGTGTGGTGCATCAACAAGCAGGGGGGGGGTGCCTGCTCATGTCTGCTTTGCAGGCTAGTCATGTTAGCTTGGTATATAGCATCATAGCACAATCTCACTCTGCAGGCATCATACATTCCATCAGAGCAAAACTGTGTGGCAGGCAAGGGCAGATCTTCACATCTGGAAACTAGATCAGGAGGTCTTCTAAGATTTGATCTATCTGTGGGGAGTTCCTCAAGTAAACCCATTTGCCTCCTCTCTGAGCAGTCAGCTGAAAAGATTCTGCTCCAGGACTCCATGCAAGAAGACTTGAAAGACAGATGGCTTTTCTTTTCCTTGAGCAAGAATGTTACTGTATGCTTTTCCACCCTTTCCAGGGTCCTTCTGAAGATTCAGAAGGAATCTTCAAAGATCATTGTGGTGACTCCCTTCTGGCCCAAGCAGCAATGGTTCTTCCTTCTTTTGGAAATGGCAGTGGAGAATTACCACATGCTTCCTCACAGACTGGTTCTACTCACACAAGAACAGGGGTGTTTGGTACACCCCGATACCATTAAAATTAAAATGACTGGATGATAGGGTCTTAATTCATTTTAAGCATCTCTTTACTGAGGATGTCCAGCAGGTACTAATGGAGAAAAGAAAACCTGCTGCTAGAAAATCATATATTAGCAAATGGAAAAGGTTTTTCAGTTGATGTCATCAACATAACCAGCAGCCATTCAGGGCTAGTTGTTCTCTGGTTTTACTGTATGTGTGCATTACTATCCTATGGCCTCTCTGTCAATCATCTGTCTATCAGCCATTTCAGCATGTTTGCCCATGGATCCTTCTCTTTGAATGCAGTCTTATGTCAAAATGTTTTTGAAGGGGAGTTTGCATAAGAAGCCTTCAAGAAAAGCTGTGGCCCCTCCTTGGGATCTTGGTTGGTTTTTAACATGGAAAACAGTTTTACTGATTGCTCTAGTCTCTGCAAGAAGAGTATTTGAGTTGTAAGCTCTTATGAGTCAACCCTACTTAATTTTCCATAGGGACAAGAGTTTCTTTGAGTGTGGTGTTCTTAAAAAGAGCTAGAATGAAGTTTGCAGCTCTTCGGATTAAAGATATTTAACTTCTGACCATGATTATAGTGTTATTTGCAGCAAAAGGAAAAATTTAACGGAGTAAAGAGTCATCTCAGAACACTGGGAAATTTTCCTTCAGTTTTGTTTTTAACTGGACTTCAGATTTTGCATTATCCAGTCTGTCCTCTTAAGCACTGAAGGTTGCTGCAGGCAGCTCTGAAGTGGCATCAACACTTCTCTGCAAAAGTCACATTCCACTCCTAACTGCTACAGTGTGCCTTTCCTGCCCTGACATTCCAAGTCAAGTTTGTTGCCATTGGATCCAGATGCAGATCTTCGTGCTTGAGAATTTTTCAGTGTTAAGTTCTGTTTTTCTCTCAAATATTCTTGCTGAAACAGTTAATATTCTGTGATTAGTATTTCTCATCCCTGTTCTGTCTGTAACAGGATTGCTTTGTTCTGCTTCTGCTTATTTTTTCTGTCAGAATACTTCTTACTCCCAGGTTAGCTGGCTGGACTTGATCCATCTTACCTTATAGCTTGTTTTTCTTAAACATCTAGACTCTTAAGCTTGTTTTCGTGTGTAGTAATTAATCCCTACTGTGATTGTCATTGGGATATTTTATGACCTGTACTTGGCCACTTTCAAGGTTACATACCGTTGTTGTATATTGGTGATTGCAAGATCAGTTCTTCTGATTGGCAGGCAGTCTATTTCATTTTAATCATTAATGTGGAGAAAGATAATGCCTTGGAGTTGTAGTCCTAGGATTTCATTCCAGAGCACACATGATTTGCGGATGGTGTGCCTAGTGCAGGAACATTTGTTGGAAGAATGTGATTTGTTTAAGTCCTCTTGCCACACAAGAGTGCAAAAATAAACTTATTATTGCTGTCTCTTAGCACCAGAGGAATAACACATGGGCAAGGATGACAAAGAGAAAACTAGAGGAGGCCAAAGTTAGGAGCAGACCCTGCTCACTGATCTTCCCCAGCCAAGGAAGTGTAGGCCCCATCTCAACCTTATGTATTTTGAGCATCCCAGCTGGAAGTTGCAGTGATTTCTGAGGAACTGTTCTGGTACTTGACTCCCCATCCTTCAGTTAGGTCTGCAAAATGATTCAGGAGCCTTTTGAAGTCCAGTTTGTCGACAAAGGCACTTATTACTGAATAAGAGTTTTTTTGTGACCAAGTCTACTTGAGTTTGTGTTAATTTGTGAAACTAAGTATTTACTTTTGAAGTTTTGGATCGCTGTTCAGTCTTACTGGATGGATGAAGTTTAAGTGATTGTTGTGATTTTGGAACAAACAACTACAGACTGTTGGCTACTCTCATCCTGGTGTTGGCCTTTCTCCCTGCATCCCTGAGTTTGTTTTTGTAATTGTTCATCCCATGATTTAAATTTTAAATGTACACAGGCGTCCTGGTTGCAAGGTGTATGTATCAGAACCACTGGTCATTTCTTTTAGTAAAGTAAAAATTAGAAACTTGTGCTGTTCCTACTTATTAGTTAAACAGTGATAAATTTAAGGAATGGATAGTGAAAATGATTTGAGAGATTTTAGGGAAGGTAGAAATTTCTCCATAAGTGATAGCTAGTGATTGGATAAAATGAAAATTGATTTTTAGAAAATGTGGTAGAAGTAAGAGAGAGACTGAGTTATTGGAAGGAAGTAAAACATTATTTAGAGAAGTTAATAAAGGTTAAAGTATTGCAGAATAAGGGGAGTATCACAGAATAAGAGGATGAGAAACAGCAAAGTGCTAAAGAGAAAATAAAGGAGTATTTGGATAATATGCTTCAGTTTAGAAAGGTTGCCGTTGAACTATTTTTTGATACCTCTAGAGCACAAAAATTTTAGCACAACAGCTTAGGCAACAGAAAGTAGGTAGGGCTTTTGCCAAGTTTAGGGGGCCAGAAAAATAACCAGAGATCCTATAGAGATTAGAGAAATTTTGGGCATTGTATGAAAATTTGTATAAAATTTTTAGACTCCCCATTCACATAAAACGAAGTTCATCCCTATCCATATTGAAGTACAACTTACATCTGTGGATGGGAAACAGAAAATTTACCCCAGGACTGCCCTCTGTATTACTAATGGAAAGAAGCAGCTCCTAAATGCTTTATCCCATGTATGGGTCCATTCAAATTACCGATGGTATGATCCCACTTATTATCATTTGGGATAATATGTAAGGGTTCCTGTCAGCATTTCGAATGTTGAAAACGCCGAATTTAATTTCATTGAACTAAAATGTTCGAAAACTCAGAAGAGCAAACTGACGGAACATCGATTTCATTCCCAGGGAAAGAAATCGCTGGCCCGTCATCGGAGTTTGCTATTTCCTCCACTGTGGTGCAATCTCAGAGTTGGTATATTTAAGTAGGGGGTGTGTGGGGGCACAGCCCCCCATGTTGGGGGTGTGGAGGGCAAAGCCCCCCACTTCTGTCAGTGTTTAAAGTATTAATTTTTTTTTTTTGCACGGAACACTGAATGTCCTTCAAGGATGCATCTGCAGTCATCACATATGGGCTGTCCTGCCTCAGGCAGCCCTTCAGTCGGCCGGATTCCAAAGTCTGGGTCCGGCGTCGGCTGATGTCGCCCTTTCCCTGAAGTCAGAGCACCTGGGGTATAAAAGTGTCAGCCGACGCCATCTTCCTCAGTCTTTCTTGCCACGTGGTGCCCGAAGCAGAAGCAGTTCGCAAGTGCCGGTCGGCCAGCTCCTGTAATTCAGCTACCGAAGACTTTAAAAGCTAAGTACCCCGTTGGGGACTCTTTCTTGCCTCAGCCGATGTCAGATAAAGTTAATAATTGCTTAACTTGTGGGAAACAAATACCTCATAAGGATTTCCACTCTTACTGCCTCCCCTGCCTAGGCCCAGACCACGACGTCTCGGCCTGTTCAGCCTGTGCTTCCTTCAACCGACGCACTCTTAGACGTCGGGCGGAGTTTGCAGAGGAATTTTTTGGGGCTAGTTTTTCATACAATATGCCGTCGGAGACTCCGACTTCACATTTAACAAAGAAACGAAAGGACAAAAACCGACACACGCGGGCCGCGGTTTCGGCTGAAACCACGGCCAGGCCTACCGTGAGTGTCTCTGTCTCGGCTGAAACTGAGTCCTTGGTACTTCCGACCCCCGAAACCGCTCAACCGACAACCTCAGCCCTGGAGGCCCCTGCTGAGTCGGTTATTGAATTTCCTTCAGAAACTGGTGTCTTGGGAACTTCCGACACCATTCCTCTAGACAAAACTACACCAGCACGTGGTGCAGCTAGGCCTCCTGCATCCATGTACATAAAGGCATTCACCAGGGCTAAAGCTGCTAAACATACAAAAGCTATGCCTCCCAGGGTTATTCCTCAGGGACCCTCTACAAGTTCACAGATTCTAACTTTAGCAGAAGACCTTATTTCCTTAATTAGGGGCTCTCAACCCCATCCGGACAGGGGATCTCAACCCCCTCTAGACAAAAGGCCCAGGGTTGAGCCCTCTGATCCCCACTCCTCAGAGGAGGCCTCTGATGGCTCTGCTCTCTCGGACTACCAGGAAGAGGCTTTTTCGGCCTACGAGGATTCTGATGCAGAGGAATCAATCCCCTCGGCCTCCCCTCCTGAAGAACTATCCTTCGGGGAGACCCTTCACACTATGAGAGAGCATTTCAAATGGCAGGGCCAGGAATTCTCTGATTCCAGGAAAAGATTAAGAACTTTTCTGCATTTACCTCAGCATAGACCTTTGGCTATTCCTCCTGTTTTGAATGTCATTGATGATGTGTACTCTGAATCTAGCATAACCCCTGACACTCTTCCTCCGGCCCCTGTCTTTGGCTATTCCTCCTGTTTTGAATGTCATTGATGATGTGTACTCTGAGTCTAGCATAACCCCTGACACTCTTCCTCCGGCCCCTGTCAAACCCGATAGGTACTACAGGGTCCCGGACTTGCATCTTTTTCTTTACAAGGCCCACTCTGCTGATCCAGAAACTATTTCCCAGGGCCCTAAAGGGGTTGCAGCTGCCACTACTAAAAATCCACTCCCCTCTGAAAGGGAGTCCAGGGCTTTAGAGAGATGGGGTAAAAAAGTGTATAGGTTCATAGGTTCATAGGTTCATACTAGGCTATCTGCCCTAGGGCATTTATAAGCCTAGCCAGAGTGTGTGTGGCTTTCACCACCCCTTAGGATGAGAATATTATACCCATTAGTTTGCTGTGCCTCTGTCCAGCAGTGATACAGAGATGATTCCCGGGGTAAACCTACGATCTCCCATCCACTCGTCAAGATTTCTCTTGAACTGAGTCAGTGAGGGGCTCTGCCTCACATGGACTGGGATTCTGTTCCATAGTGTAGGGAGTCTCTGGGTGATGAATCTGTCCCTCCAGCACGTCCTATTTATATCCGTGTTGAGGTTTAAGTCTCTTGCTCTCGTGGCTCTGGTGGATTTGGATTTTTGAGGTGGAGCATGTCCATTAATTCCGGGTTGGACATGGCCTTGTATGTCAGGCACAGATCACCTCTGAGCAGGCGGTATGCGACTGAACAGAGCTGGTGTTTCTTCAGTCGGGCATCGTATGACATATGTTTGAGCCTTTATCCTTTTGGTGAGGAACTTTTGGGGTCTTTCCAACTGCTGCAGGTGTCGGGTAAGGTACATTCCGAATGGGGCGTTTTACTCAATCATTGGTCTGATAAGTGAAGAGTACAGGGGTACAATGACCTCTCCTGATCTGGATGTGAATCCTTCATGATCAGGTGGGCAATGTAGAAGGTCTTCCTAACCACTTTGGCAATGTGAGTGTCAAAAGAGAGGTTACTGTCAACTTGGGTCCCCAGGTCCCTGATAACTTCTTCCGTGTTTAATGGATTACCACCTATGTGGTAATTAGGGGTTACCTTGTTTTTCCCAAAGGGTATGACTATACATTTTTGGCATTTAGCTTAAGGCCATGGCTCTGGCACCAGTTATCCATTTCTATGAGACCTTTCTGGAGGATGTCTGTGTCTGATGGAGTGTCAATTATGGTGCCCAGTTTGCAGTCATCTGCAAATTTTGTCAGCCACAATCCCCTATGTTTGCCTGCACTTCAGAAAAATAAATGCCGAACTAGAGGGGGCCCAGGACTGAGACCTGTGGGACACCGCTCGTGACCGGCTTAGAGTCTGACATGGCACCAGCAACTCTAACCCTGTGTGTTCTGTCCTTGAGCCAGTTTGCAACCCATCTTGTGACATATGGGTTTACATCTAAGCTGGTGAGCTTTTCTATGATGCCCGAGTGGGGTATTGTGTCGAATGCTTTTGCTAGGTCAAGGTAGGCTGTGTGAACTGCCTTACCCTCATCAATGGCCTTAGTGACTGTTTCGAAAAAGTCGACCAAGTTCAAGAGGCAGGATCTGCCCTTGACAAAGCCAAATTGGGTAGGATCCAGTGTCTGTAGGTCCCCAGTGTCTTTATTTATGAGTTCCATTATGATCCTCTCCATAGCTTTTCAGACAAGGCTCGTCAAGCTTATGGGGCTGTAATTTCCAGGGTCCGTAGAAGCACCGCCTTTGTGGAGTGGGACCACAGTTGCCGTACGCCATTCTTTGGGCGTATCCTGTAGTAAGGCTAAGATTAAACAGCAGCCTTATGTGTGGGTTTAGTTCCTCATTGAGTTCGTGTAGCACACAGCCGGGGACACCGTCCGGTCCCATTGATGCTGTGTTTTTTGCTTTAGAGAGAGCAGCTCTCACCTGGGCATCTGAGATGTTTGGGAGGCTAGACTCTGGTGGGATAGATATTTCTCCTTTTGGGGGAGGGAGGGAGAAATTTGCACTGAACCTGTCTGCCAGTATGTTGGCAATGTCTGTGGGTTCAGTGATTTTTTATCATTTTGGACTAATTCTGAGCATATCTGGGAGTTTCCACCCAGGTTTCTAACATAGCTAAAGAAGGCTTTATGATTGTCTTTTGTGTCATTAGCGATTTTTCTCTCAAAGTTGGCCTTGGATGATTTTATGAGTGATCGTAGTTTTTGCTAGTATTGATCAGAGATGCCTTCCCATTTAGGGATTTTGCTCTGTCATGTAGTAGCTTTCTCCTCTTGTTGTAGAGTTTGTTTATGGCTGGAGTCCACCAGACCGGGCGCCTGCCTTTGGTGGAAAAGGTCTTGATTTTATTAGGGATTGCTTGATCCATACATTCCTGGAGGTGCTCGTAGAAGGCATTTGTAAGGGTTTCAGCAGCGTGGGTTGTGGTTTCCACTGGCTCGGGGCCTTGAAGGATACCACTCCAGTCTTAAGAAGTGTGAAGTTTGCTTTTGAGAAGTTCTTCACTGTGGTCTTTTTGCTGGGGTGGGGGCGGGATGTGGATCTCCAGTGAGATTAATTTATGGTCTGATCTCACCAATGAGGGATATACTTCCGTGTGGAGCATTTTGTCCCCATGTTTGTGATGATCAGGTCTAGTATATTTTCTCCTCTTGTGGGAATGGTGACTAGTTGTTCCATAGCATTTGAGTTTATGAACTCAAGGAACCTTTGGGCTAGGGTGTTGGGGCTTGAGTAATGTTCCCAGTCTATGTTTGGGTAGTTGAAGTCACCCAATATGATGGTGTTTGGAGAGACATTTATACTCTCCAGTGTCTTCAGGAAGGCTGTGTGGGTTTCCTGAGTTTGAGAAGGTGGTCTGTAGCATGTTACAAACTGTAGGGCAGTTTTACCTATGGTTAATTGCACCTGGATGGTCTCCGATGCTTCGTGCGTTGCCACTAACCTGGAGGTGTGGGTATCCTTTATGAATATGGATACTCCCCCTCCTTTTGTAGTTCGGTCCGGATTTTGGGGCCGGAACGCATGATATGAGGTATAACCTGATAGTGCTGGGGTGCTCTCAGGAGCCTTGAACCAGGTTTCAGTCACAGCACAAACATCGATGTTCTCCATACTGAGGAGGGCTTCGAGGGCGTGCATCTTGAGGTTTAGACTTCTGGCATTGAGCAGTATTACCCTTAGTTTTTCTCAATTTTTGTTTTCTAGGGCGGTAGTTTTATCATTTGAGCCTTGCCTAAAAAAAGCACTATGGGGGTGGCAAGAGCCTTTGCCAATATCCGGAAGCCCAGGGGTGACAGGTGCAAGCCATCCCTTGCGAAGCAGCGTGGCTTGTCAAGCATGTCATCCCACGCAGACAGACATTGGATCCCCTTAGAATGACACCAGTAATTAAGCCAATTATTAAGGCTGATCATTTTGTCTCTGTATTGTGGCATCATTCTTGGTGAGGGTAGGATACTGCTCAGGGTCAGGGTCATACCGGCCTGGGCTACATAATCTGAGAGCTCCTCTATGTCTCTTTTCATGTAGTCCAGGGAGGTACGTCTCAGGTCATTCACACCGGCATGGACAATGACTGAGTCATACTTGTACTTGCTGTGGAGTGACCTGAGTGCTTGTGTTATGTGGCGGATTCTAGCGCCTGACAGGCAGCTAACTGTGATCTTTTCCTTGTTCAGTCTGGTGAGTGGGACGTCAGTGTGTCTGACTATGGAGTCACCTATAACAAGTGTGTCTGGCATTGTGTTTGGCCTTAAGGGCTGTGACTGTTTAGCACACTGACTTTGAGAACTATGTGTTGCATGTCTTATGTCTTGAGGTGGCAGTTGCTTGGGTGTCTGCTTTGGAGGCCTCTGTAGTTTTGGTAGATTTTTGATCAGTGCCTCCAGTATGTCTTTGTGTGTTTATGTGTTTGTTTTGCAGTTGTGATAGTTCTATGTGAAACTGGGTTCGTGGTGTGCGTGGTTTCCTTCTCCTCCTGTCTGGTCTTGCCAGTCCTGAGTTGAGAGAGCTCAGCCTCCAGTTTGGCTATATAGTTGCATCTCTCACATGTATTTGTGTTTTGTGGGAGAAGGAGTGGGTTGTCTGTGTACATGAGGCAATTGTAACATTGCCTCAAGATGCCCAGATTCACCAGCTGAACAGGAGAGGACGCTAGCAACTGACCCTTCGACATGCTAGAAAAAGTGAAAAAGTTTGCTGTGTAACTGAGTCAGAAGGGACCTATAGGGAAATGGGTACTCAAGGGGATTCTAGGCTAATGTAGTACTTTGTTTAGTATACAAGTACTTTACCTATATAAAAATGCTTTAGGAGCAAGTGCTGAGCTATTGAGATAGAGAATAGACTGTTTAGATTGCAAGTAGAGAAGTTCTAAGGGAAAAATTGAAGAACAGACTTTACGGAGCCAGAAATAGTTTAACCTTGTTTAACCGGCTGCCCGATGGTGCTCTATGGGCAACTCCGCTAAATCACGCCAAAGCGCTAAAGCGGGCTTTATAGCAGGGGTTGAAAAGACCTAGGAATTGACCCAAAATGGCCAATAGACTACAAGTTTCTGGCTGGAACCACTGCTCTAGGGACAAATAGGCTGCTCAGTGCTCCCCACTCCCACTGGTGAACAAAGAAGCTTCCCTTTATCCAAATAAGGATATGGAATAGCACAGGAACCAAGCCAAAGCCCAGAGATCAGCAAACTCTGAAGACTGGACTATTCTAGTTCAGTAAGGTGGGAAAACAAGATTTTTTTTTTTTTTTTTTGCAGAAAACAGAGGAAAAACAGACAGTAAATGCTATAAATGCTTTTAAACGGCTAGCGCACTTGAGTGTGTTAGCCTACAGGTAAAATTAAGCAACAAATAACTTTTTTAAAAGTGCAAAACAGTTAATCAACACAAAAACAGTTTAAATAGAATGCAGAGCTGTATAAACAGGCGAAAATGCAGTCGCTATACTTCTGCTACTCTTTCTATGAGGGCATTAAATTGTCAATTTCATATGATACAGTACCAAGAGTATTTGTTAGATGAATTGCATAAGAAACTGTCTTCACCTGAACCCCTAGATCGCAAATCACTTCAGGATCTGGTACATAACTCCCAGCAGGTTAGCAACCATTTCTTACAGTGTGGTTATGATGCATTGGAAGCTTCTTGTAGGTCAGCTATGACAGGTGCAGTCATACGTAGGCATGCTTGGCTGAAGGAACAATCTCTGCCAGACCATGTTAAAGCTAAGCTTCTGGATGCTCCACTGGAAAAGCAAAAGTTATTTGGCTCCACTGCTCAGGAGGTCTTAAAGAAATTTGAGGAAAAGGCAAAATCTCTACAAACAGGCAAGGATTTTCTACAAGTCCAACCATCAAGATTCAGCAGAAATTGGCCTACCAAGAATTGGTCCTTTCCAGATACAGAAAGATTTCAGAGAGGCAAGAACAGGCGTGCCAGAGGTAGAGGGCAAGCTAGAGGCTCCTACAGAGGATGTCAATGGCAGCCTCCCAACCAGAGAGGTAGTGCAGGACCTACAACTGCTGCACAAGGACAGACTCAATGACTTTGCTTTGACTCCGCCAACCAGGGCTCAATTAGAAGCACCTTTGGGCGGAAAGCTTTCTTTATTCTCAGAAAATTGGCACAGTATTACAAGAGACAAATGGACACTGCAAATAATAGACAAAGGATACAGGTTCCATTTTCACACATTGCCAAAAAGAAAAGGCATGCCAGACCTGCCACCAAATCAAAGGGCAGAGGCTTTGAAACAAATCTCCAACTTAATGCAAATGAAAGCTATAGAAAAGGTTCCTCTTTCAGAACAAGGCCAAGGATTTTATTCCAGACTATTCCTTGTTCCAAGAAAAGAAAATCAATGGAGGCCTATTCTCGACTTGTCCGCACTGAATACTTATTTCATTGTGCCAAAATTCAAAATGCTGACTCTACAGCAACTCCTTCCCATGCTGGGCAAGGGGTCTTGGCTGGTTACTCTAGACCTCAAGGAGGCATACCTGCATGTCCCTATCAGACAAAGTTGCAGAAGACACTTCAGATTTCTTGCAGGTTCAGAGCATTATCAATTCTCAGCATTGCCCTTTGGCTTATCTACTGCGCCCAGAGTATTCACGAAATGCCTGGTATCAGTAATTGCACGCTGCAGACTTCAGGGGATTCAAATATACCCATATCTGGATGACTGCCTTATACAAGCGGACAGCCAACAAACTTTGGTAAAGGACTTGAATTATGCCATCCACCTACTGCAGGCCTTGGGATATACAGTCAACATTCACAAATCAAGACTTGTTCCATCCCAAAGAATAACTTTTCTGGGTGCGGATCTAGACACAACTACCCAAATGGCTTTTCTCACAGAAGAAAAACAAAGACAACTACCGGATTACTTCAAGAATTTGACAAGACAAACTCAGCTGACTGCAAGGAAAATCCTGCAGGCCCTGGGTTACATGGCATCTTGCATTCTTCTGATTCCACAAGCAAGGCTGCATATGAGGAAACTACAATGGTACCTAAGGAGTTTATGGACTCAGCACAGTCACAGCTTAGAAACTTTGATCCCACTCATTCCATGCCTCCAAAAGGAATTTCTGTGGTGGGTTCAAGCAAGCCAGTCAAACAGGGGTCTGCCCTTCAGCAAGCCAATAGCCAGCTAAACCATTACAACGGACGCTTCAGACCACGGTTGGGGAGCACACATGGAGGGCAGATGTATTCAAGGACTATGGTCACAAAAGGAGCTACGCATGCACATAAACCAAAAGGAAATGCTGGCAGTGATACATGCAATCGAGGCCTTCAAACTCTTTCTGCATCAAGGCCACCTGCTAATAAGGACAGACAATACCACAGTTATGTGGTACATAAACAAGCAAGGAGGCACCCATTCCTACCCTCTTTGCAGACTGGCACTGAATCTATGGGAACTTTCCTTGAAACTCAATATAGAGCTGCAATCCTAGTTTGTGCCAGGAAAAGACAATATACTGCCGGACAGCTTAAGCAGAAATATCATGGATGCACACGAATGGATGCTGCACCCAGACATCTTCCTACAGATAACACAATCATGGGGAAGGCCAGACATAGATCTTTTTGCCTCCTCCCACAATCATCAGCTGAAGAAATTCTGCTCAAGGACATATCACCCACAAGCATGGAAAGTGGATGCCCTATCTTTCAGCTGGAGAACTCTAACAGTGTATGCATTTCCACCTCTTCCATTAATGACCAAGGTCTTACTGAAGATCAGGACAGAGCAGCCAAAAGTGATTCTGATAGCTCCGGACTGGCCAAGACAGCACTGGTACCCACTGTTAATGAGCATGTCACGCACAAAACCATGGCCTCTTCCTCAATGGCCACTTCTCCTGACACAGCATAATTACAAAACTCTGCATTCCAACCTGAAAACCTTGCAACTAACAGCCTGGAAAATACCTTGACGACTCCTCAGGATAAGCTATCCAAGAGAGTGAAGGATATCATCATGGAAGCTCGCCGGCCTTCCACAAGAAAGGCATATTCAGCAAAATGGAAAATATTTCACACTTGGAGCACCACAAAGGGCCTGGATGCGACAGTGATGAACATGGCACATATCCTGGAATACTTGGCAGAAATGCTCCACAATGGCCTTTCTTACTCTTCCATTAAAATTCATGCTTCAGCAATTTCAGCAGAGTACAATACTGATCCACCTGTCTTTTCTCATCCTCTCCTAAGACAGTTTTTAAGAGGAATTAAAAACATCAATCCTCCAAGGAAACCTCCAGTGCCTACTTGGGACCTTAACTTTGTGTTGGAAAAACTAACTCTGCCTCCCTTTGAACCAGCAGCATCTGCAGAACTACAGTTCCTGTCTTGGAAGACCACCTTCCTTCTGGTCATAACCTCAGCAAGAAGAGTATCTGAGTTACAGACCCTCATGGCAGTACAGCCATTTCTTATTTTTCATCAGGACAGAGTCTCATTGAGAACCAATCCTTCATTTATGCCAAAGGTGGTATCCAGGATCTTATTAAACCAAGCTATTCACCTGCCTACCTTCTTTCCAAATCCACAAAACAAAGGGGAGAAACTTCAGCACACCCTGGACATACACAGACAGTTGCGCTACTACTTGGACAGAACTAAAAGCTACAGAAAAACTGACCAACTGTTGGTAGCATATGCTGCTGGTGCACAAGGAAAAGCAATTTCCAAACAGACAATTTCAAAATGGATAGGGAATTGCATTCGTTTTTGTTATTCCTTTCATGGAAAAACTGTGCCAGCTAACATTAGACCTCATTCCACCAGAGCCACAGCCACCTCCACAGCCTTCTTAAGAGGGGTGGCTACCAAGGACATTTTAGAAGCTGCTACATGGAGCTCCTTGCATACATTTTCCAAGTATTACAATTTACCTTTATATTCCAGATCCAGAGCAGGCTTTGCTACGGCAGTCCTGCAGGGCATTTTAGCTACACCATCCTTTACATAGATCCTCCACCCCCAGATTGGCTATGGTATTCTGCCCATATGTGATGACTGCAGATGCATCCTTGAAGGACATAGTACAGTTTTGTACCTACCATAAATGTAGATGTCCGATAGGTATGCATCTGCAGTCAGGTTTACCCTCCCTCCTTCCCCTCTTTGGTATGTATTGGGTGCTTTTCCCTCTCATAGCTAGCTGGGGTTATCTATTATGGTGTATTTGTTTTATATATATGTATATATATATATATATATATATATATATATATATACATATATATTTCTGTGCGTGTTTGGAATTTATTGCATTTCTCCAAATTTAGCCTTCCTTTGAGGGCACCTGGCATCTGGGGCAAGAAACACTGAGGAAGATGGCGTCGGCTGACGCTTTTATACCCTCGGCGCTCTGACGTCGGGGAAAGGGCGACATCAGCTGACGCCGGACCCAGACTTTGGAATCCGGCCGACCGAAGGGCTGCCTGAGGCAGGACAACCCATATGTGATGACTGCAGATACATACCTATCAGACATCTACATTTATGGTAGGTACAAAACTGTACTTTTCTTTCCCTGGAAAAGAAATCAATGTTCCGTCAGTTCGCTCTTTTGAGATTTCGAATATTTCAGTTCGATGAAATTGCATTTGGCGTTTACAGCATTCGATATGCTGATATAGACCCATATGTAATTATCAACCATGGGATGGCTTGGTAAAGCCAATGGATAACCAAATGGAATAGGTTATTTTGAGCATGAAAAGGGAAATTGGCTAGGCTTAAAATGACCCAAAAGGTCATCTAGCCTAGTACTTACCTATAAAGCAGAGGAATGTGGAAACCAAGAAAAGGCACAAATGGAAATATTCATTCAACACTTAATTATGCCAATCTTGGAGGAAGATGCAGCAGAACAATTAATAGTTACGACAGGAAGAGATAAGATAAAAATGGTGATATATAATCAATAACAGGGAAGTGTACAGGATAAATGATATTTGTGTGGAAGTTGGGAGGGAAGAAAGTGATAAATATCTGGAAGGTTTTAACAGTATTCAAAAAACAAAACAAACAAACAAAAAAAAAAAACCGGTGGGGGGGGGGTGTTGCAGTACCTGCACATTGGAAGAAGGCTGTGATGGCTGTGTTATCCTAACAGGGTAAAGACCTTTCTGACAGTTTTTCAGTTTTAGGCCATGATTGTAGTAGACAAGAGGGGGCCACAGTGGTTCAGTGGCTAGCACTGTCGCCTCACAGCAAGAGGTTCTCCCGTTCGATTCTCAGTTGTAGTGCCTTCTTTATGGAGTCTGCATGTCCTCCCTCCGGTCGAGTGAATTGAAAGACATGCAGATGCGAGTGTGTGTGGGTGTGCCTTCTTTGAGGGTTGGGTGCCGGGCTGACAACTTGACACAGTAAAAATTCACTGCCAGTCATTAGCGGACCGGTGTTCCGCTGTGGTGACCCCTAACAGGGAAAAGCCGAAAAACGTTTATTGTACTAGACAAGAGAATGGCAAAGGTATTGCCAAAATCGATAGTTATTGATCAGTGTAGTTTTGTGGAGGAGAGGCAAACATATGACAATAAGAATAGAACAGCAATCTGGAGGGAATGAGGAATGTAAGAAAACACTCCTACTGTTGGTGGGTCTTTATGCAGAAAAGGCATATTCATAAGGGTTTTTAGTGTGTAGATAGAGAAAGGGATGCTTAAGCAATGAAAGTGTTCCTTATGAGTAAGGCAACATTTGCATTGTGTGATGGGATATTACGGCTAATTCTAAGGATATATGAAGGTTTGGAAGCAAGAATTGATAAGCTCTGTTTGAGTAGGGGAACCAGGCAGTGGTGTCCTATTTCTCCCTTAGTTGCTTTATATTTAGTGCCACAAGCAAAGAAAATAAATGGACTCAGAAATTCAAGGATATAACTGGTATGGTATGAAAGTTAGCTGTATTTGTGTATGATATTTGTTTGTCCTTTTCAAATTCAGGGTAGGGACATTTTGGTGGTGTGGATCATTCTGAGAGGGTTTCAAGTCTTTTCAGGATATAAATTTAATGACCGCTATAACCATGGCTATAGTGGTAAACTGAACAAAACGAACCAGAAGGGAAAAAACTCTTAATTACCTTGAAACAGTAGCATAAAAATGAAAACAAAACAATAAAACCACTGTGTTGGACAAAGGGACACCACACGAGACCTTCAAATGTTTTATCAACACAAATTAATACAGTTTAACTCTTTCAACCAAAAACAAATGTCTTCATCAGAGTTTTTTGGTGGAAAGCACTAAACTGTATAATTTGTGTTGATAAAACGTTTGAACGTCTCGTGTGGTGTCCCTTTGTCCAACACAGTGGTTTTATTGCTTGGTAAACTGTGTACCCCAGCATGAATTGAGTCAGCAATAATCATATTTATGGATCTATGATAAGTTGAAGTATTTGGGTGTACAGATTAAAAAGGATTCTATTATGGCAGCTAAGGTTATATGTGAAGAGCATCAGGAAACATGGCTAGTGCAGCCACAAAATCTTGCTTCATCACACATGCTCTTTGTGTAGAGTGCCTGGGGACATAGTATCTGGTGGCAAACTGTTGTATTTCCAAATTCTTTGAGCTTATGTCCTTTAACTGGAGAAATTATTTAAATTTAAAAGGACTGCTCCTTATAGCCATTTTCTTCTGCGGACAAACCAGAAGAATGAAAAGAGGAAGAGAGAGAAAAAGAAGATAGAGACAAGGACAAATAACAGTGGAAAAGAAAACTTGATGAGGCTGGCCGTTCCTCAGGCCAAAAAGTTCAGCGTTAGAAACAGGTGCAGCCTACTTTGACACTAAAATCTCCTTGTATTTCTGACATTGCTATCCAGGATGTCTCCCACTAAACCTTTGAGCAAGCATTCTTCAAAAAAAAATAAATAAATAAAAATAAATAAATGTCCTGTTTTCTTACTACAGATCACTTGTTACTTCGTCACTCGGGTCTGACAGGTCCTTTAGGAGTGCTACTGAAGTTGATTGGGACCAGATGTTGATTGTTTTCCTGAAGGCATAGATTGAGATGGCTGTCATGCCACCTGCCTCTGTTTCAATGGCAGATCAGGTTGGCCAGCCTTCACTTTAATAACTTCATGCCCAGTCCCTGTAAGGGGCACCTTCGCCTTTCAAGCAGAGACATAAGCTTAAGCCTGCCAATTCAGTGACAGCCTGTATCCTTCCCTTGGCATTGGCATCTTCTCATTCAAGTCATTCAATGTCAAGAACTTCTTTGATGGAATCTCAAAGCCAATTGCTTGACATCTGAGTCTTTGGCACTGAGTCTTTGGAGCTAAATTATTTGGTACCAGTCCTCGGTCTTCAATGGCATCTACACTAATTTCTGTCTTAGGCCCTTCTGGATCCTCTGTCAAGGTGCATCCCTCCTTCCTATCATTTATGTCAGGTCTGGGATCTTTGGTTCTGGATTTGAGTTTGGCATTCAAGGCTGTAGAGAGGATAATAGCCAGTACTTCAAGGATACAGGCAGACTTTCCACTGATGTCTGTTCCAGCCCCTGGCACCCACCTGTCTGTCCTTCAGCACATTCATCAGATATCCCAAAGGGCAAAGTAGGATAGAAAGTCCCAAGGAAATGATGCAGTTTCAGAGTCCACTGGTGATTTGGACAAAAAGGAGGCACATAGATCTCCCTACTGAACCCTTAACACCGGACTCTGACTTGGATGCATTACAGGGCTTAATGCAATCTCCTCCCAAAGATGCCACCTTTGGCAAGATCCTTGAATTGATGAGACAGAGGGGATCTTGTCCAGCTGACATCCCCTCTCAGGATGATGAGGTGCTCTGAGAGGCTTACTGGTGTCCAATCTCTAGCTCTTGGGTGGACCCTTCTGCAGATTGTGTTATAGATTTGGCCATCAGAAGGGCATGGCAGGAGCCATATTTTGCAGAGGCTATACCCTGAAATAGTGATAAGACCCCCCCCCCCAAGTTATAGGCAGCACCGGTCTGGGGGGATGTCCATCCACCTAAAATGGAGTCTAGATTTAGTGGAACAGGCTTTAGATTGTCTGCAGAAGCCACCCACCCCTGACTCAAGAAAACAACTTGAGACTACCATGCGTACTGTGCTAAATTTCTCACTTCTGTTTATGCGGATGTTACATTGCACAGTCAGTGGAGCAGATAGGAAGTGGTAACAAACATCACTTTGTTATGCTTGGCTTTGAATTTGCAGACAGTTTTAAAGTGCCCTTCACACCCCCCAGGTTCCTCCCTTTGTGAACCTATGGAGAAAGATAGACTGAGGAGGTCCGAGCAAGAAAATAAGACTGTCTGCCATAGAAGTCAGATTTGAGACCTATCAAAGATCCTTTAATGGCAATCAAAAGAGGTTCAAGTCAATATTCATTAGAAAAAAAAAACAAGCATCAAACCAGTAATGACATCTTAGACAGGGTAGCTGTGATATAGGTATACCCTTTAATGGGCACCAAAAAAGAGGTCATGGAGGCCTGCAAAACCAGGTATTTTGGGGGCCCCTTTTTTTTGCAAGCAGTCCCAACATATCCCTGAAGGTTTACTCCCTACCGCTTACTTCTAGAGGCAGTCAGGACAGGCCAAGTGGATGATAGAAAGTGTCCAGAGGCTGTACCATACTGTACCCTAAGTCTCTTCCAGACCTTCCACCCCATCAGTTCAAAGCTGCAAAGAGAGAAGTTCTTGCTGTCTTAGAAAGAAGAGCAGAACCATCCAAGAGGTCCCCTCCTCCCCAACCTGGCAGGATCCATAATTTTTTCTTGATTTTTTTTTTTTTTTTTTTTTTTTATCCCAGATTCTTTTTAGTTCCAAACAAAACCAAGGACACCAGGCTAATTCTGGCACGCAATGGACTAATAACATAAAGATAACCAGTACATCAAGATTGTCAAAACATCTAAGCAGTTTCTGCACATCCATCTGGAAGTCAATGTTTTTCAATTCGGAATCTTGCCCTTCAGACTCACCCCCCCCCCCCCCCCCCCCAGGTGCTCACTAAGTACATGGGAGTAGTCACAACCTACCTGAGACGCAAAGGAATCAGAGTTCCATACTTAATGATTGGCTTCTGGCTGCTACAATCAAATAGTCTCTAGTAAGCCACAGATTGCTTGATGCAGCTTTATACGTTCTTAATTTGTTTCTGTAAAGTATGACAAATTACACCTTCTACCAACTCAAACCGTTGCCTTCATTGGGTACCATCTATACACGAAAGGCTGTATAGTCAGTGATCTTCCCTACAGAATTCTGCCTATCTGATCTGCAACTAAATGACTGTTGCATACCACTAGCTGGACTGGTTCTAAGAGTATAGGTTATTCCAAAAGTTGCATCAGAGTAATCTAAATCAACCTCTCCATTTACCAGGTTTCTTCAATAAGCATGGCAACAAGAGAAAGTATTTTCTGCACACCTTGGATATTCATAGACAACTCTGCAAAGCTAAAACAATCAGTAAAGACACTCAGTTATTCATATCACTTGCTTCAAATATTTTGTGCTTGAAAGTTTCCTAAGTAATGCTGTCCAGATGGCTCTCTGACTCTTTTCTTGTATACTGTTCCATAATTAAACAGAGCTCACAATGTCTTTTTACACCACGTTTTTCAAGAAGTCTTCTGTGAATTACATTTATGCTGCAGCAACATGTTTTATGTTTTATACCTATGTCAAGCTTTATAAACTGGGTGTGATTTCCAGATCTAGAGCTTTCTTTGGCACTACAGTTCTTAGACATATCCTTGTCATAATGCCACCTGAGAATTCAGGTAACTTGGGATTCTTTCATCACAGTCTGATTGGATGTGCTAGATGAAGTAAAATATGGAGGTTATGAAATTACCGTAAAACTGGATCATTTTCTTAGTCTGTCCTATATGACATCCCTTCTATTTTTCTCCTTCCAAATTGTTATTTCTTTCCTGAGAACATGACAGCCAGCCTGAAGTTCTGTTCCTTTATATTATATCCTTTGGACCTATACTTTCTAGCCAGCGAACTCGAACTGAGGATGGTATGTGATCCTATCTCGCCTACATTCTGTACTGATGGGCTCGGAGCCGAGCCCTCGGCTCCGACTCGGCACGCTTATGCTATAGAGCGAGGCCTCTTATTGGCTGAGCTATCTTTATCCCAGGATGCACCATCACTAATCTCCCAGATCTCGTTTGCCGCTTACAAGCATAGACGTGGTCTCAACTTGGCTGGGCTAAGTACTAATTTATTTAGGCTTTTCCTGTCAGAAATTTGCTGAATTTGAACCCAAAAGCTGTTTTAACAGCTATTCTTGTGTTTTGAGTGTGTATTTGATATTCCTGTTGAGAATTTGTGTTTTTCGCAAAGGGAAGGTTTCCCGTTTTAGTTAGAGGGGCCTTCCCCTGTTGCTTTTACTATCTTGGTTTTTTGTTTGTGGGTCAAGTACCCGTTTAAGTTAGAGGGTCTTTACTCTCTCTATCTCTCTCTCTTCTGTATTATTTTTCGTTGTACTGTACTTGTACTTACAAAAAAAAAAAAAAAAAAAAAAGATATATATATATATATACTGTGACAAACTTTTCTTTTTGCTGCAGACAACTGTGTTTTGGCTATTTTGGCCATGTCAAAAGAACACAAACCCTCCGGGTTTAAAAAATGCATGAGGTGTGGTTTTAAGATGTCCATAACGGACGACCACTCCCTCGTGCGTCTATTGCTTAGGTGCCAAGCACCTACAAGAATCGTGTAGCGTGTGTCACGCCTTTTCATCAAGAGTCCTCCAGGAGAGGAAAAACAAATTAATCCTGAAGGGGTTAATTAAGCCATCCTTCGAGGAGGCTTTATCTTCCTCTCCTTCTCCTTCAAAAAAGAAGAAAGCGTCGGCTCCGACCAGTCAGTCGGAACCGACTGCAAAAAAATCTAAGCAGACTTCTCCCATCGGCTCCACGGACTTCGGAGCCGAGGGCGGAACGGTCTGCCTCGATGCCTCCAGCCTCAACCCCTCTGGTTTCGGAGCCGAGGACTGGGGCATCGAGAGGCGGGTCACCTTCATCGGCTCCACTGATATTGGAGCCGATAAGGGTTACCGGCACAGACTCTTCCCCCTCGGAGCCGAAGTCCTTATTGGCACCGAAGGAAATTGCCTTGAGATCTCCCTCGGAGCCGATAGTGGTAGAGTCCATTCGGAGCCGGTCCCCGAGTCCTTCGGAGCCGATGGAGAAATCGGTTCGGGCCCGATCGGTATCCTCTAGATCATCCAAGATGTCTGATTCGGACATTGACAGGGTGCTCCTTAGACTCTTCCAGTCTCCGGTGTTCCAAAAGCTAGTTTCGGCTCCAGCCCATTCGGCTTCGGAGCCGATGGTCCACTTCCCTACTATGGTTCCTCTTCCAACAGCTTCGGCACCTTTGGAGCCGGTGCTGGTGGAACCGGTGGAGGTTTTAGGGTCGGGCCCGACCCTTGCTCCAACTCCGGCTCTTGGGTCGGAGTTCAGTACACGGACTTCTTCCTTCGGCCCTGGGGGGGAGGCTTCGGGATTGATGCTTTCAGTCCCAAGTCTCCCTCTTGGTGCGTCGGCGGCGGGAGTGCCGTCCACTGTCGTGGCCACGGAGGTGGGACCCTCCCAAGATTCTGGTGGTCCCGCCTTCAGGGCTATGAGGAGTTGCGTTAGCCAAATCTTCCTTGGCTACCTCCACGGTTTCCCCAGCTCCTTCCCTGCATACCGAGACTGGGTCTTTGGCAGTCCCCCTGTCCTTAGACAGCGGAGCCCCGGACCCTCAGGTTACCCCCACTGGGGTTTCTCCCCCTCCTGGAGGTCCTTCTGAAGCCTCTTCGGAAGAACCCCCCAGGAAGAGATCGTGCAAGAGGAAGCACGTTGACTCCCCTGATGAGTCTCTTACATCAGACACTGATCTCGATAATGCAGAGGGGTCCCCTAAGTCGTCCTCGGATGATGTCTCATTTGCAGACATCCTGGAAGCCCTAAAACAACGAGGCGGCTGGCAGTCCAAACCTCCCTCTGCTGATGAGTCGGTGTTCCTGAAGGCCTTCGGGGCTCAGCCCTCCGCCTCCTGGGTGTCTCCGCCCTTCGATGAGCTCTTGGATTTGATCTGTCGAAGGGCGTGGGAACACCCAGACTCTGTGGAACCGGTGCCTGCTCGTCCGAATAAGTTCCTCTCGGCACCCCCTGAAAAAGAGTTTCTGACTAAAGGTGTGGCTGTAGATGCTTTGGTGGTGGCATCTGCTACCCAGCAAGATGTAGCAGAAGCTTCGACGTCCGTCCATCCTCCTAATAAGGAGTCTAGGAGCATGGATCGGTACGGGAAGCGCACCCTGAGTTCAGCGGCCTTTACTTTGAGGTCCTTGAACTACCTTACGCACTTTACCAGATTTCAGAGGGATCTGATTAAAGAACTATCCGATACCCTCTTGGGTAACCTGCCTGAGGAGCTGGCCCAGACGGTTGGCTCTCAGCTGGCTACAATGTCGTCCATCTCAAACTCGTCCATGAGGCTCATTTCTTATGCGGCCGAAGGGGCGAGTAGAGCGGCGGGTACAGGCATTGCTCTACGGAGACCAGCCTGGCTCCACCTGTGTCATTTCGCAGAGGCCTTTAAGTCTTCCTTTGCCGATGCCCCCTTTGATGGGTCCTCCCTGTTTGGACCCAAGGTAAAGGACACACTGACCCGCTGTGAACAGGAGGGTAAGACTCTGACTGCCGTAGGGGCACGATTTTCCACTCCCTTTCAGCCTTATCCCAAGGCTAAAAGAGGAGGGAAAATGTGGTTCCGTAGATCTCAGAAGCCTTACCCCTCTCAGCAGGAGGATTCCCCTTCCAGAGGCAGGGGAGGGGGAAATTCTTCTGGAAGGCACCGTCCCAGAGGCCCTCGCAACACTGGAGACCGCGAGTCCTTTCGTGGCTCTTCAACCTTTCACAGTCCCTGAGGGATTGCCCGGCTGTGCAGCTCCAGAGCCAGTCGGGGGTTGTTTCTCGAAGCACCTAAAAGCCTGGGAAGGTATCACTCAGGACCGGTGGGTGCTTCGAATTATCGCCGGAGGTTACTCCATTCCATTCTCTCACCCCCCCCCCCCCTCAGTCCAAAAAAATCCCGGACCCGCCACCCAGTCAGCGGGATACTGCAGCCTCAGAAGTTTCAAAGCTGCTGCAAAAAGGAGTCATCCAACCGGTCCCCGCAGACCAGATCGGATTAGGGACTTACTCAAGATTCTTTTTGGTGCCAAAAAAGACCGGGGACTTGAGGCCCATTTTGGACCACAGCATCCTAAACCGTTCAGTCAGAAAGTCCAAGTTCCGAATGGTCACCCTACAAACCATTCTCCCATTGCTGGAGAAGGGTGTTTGGATGTGCTCCATAGATCTCAAGGACGCTTATTACCATATCATGGTACATCAAGCGTCCAGGAGACATCTGCGCTTCAGCCTAGGAGGCAGTCATTTTCAGTTCCGTGCGCTGCCCTTTGGTCTCACCACAGCCCCAGGGTGTTCACCAAGTGTTTGGCAGTCGTGACTGCTCACCTGAGAAGTCTAGGATTCCAGGTGTTTCCGTATCTAGTCGACTGGCTCCTAACTGCCACCTCCAGGCATCTACTACTGCAGAGCCTTCAAGCCACTATATCACTGGGCAGTTCCCTTGGAATCACCTTCAATTGGCCAAAGTCTGTGTTGCTGCCATCTCAACGAATAAGATTCATAGGGGTAGAGATAGACTCAAACCGAATGCGGGTCTATCTACCTACAGACAGAATACAAACCATACAGACTCAAGTTCGAGCCTTATTTCCCAGGTCCAAAGCTCCAGCCAGGATGGTCCTGCAGCTATTGGGATCCATGTCCGCCATGGTTCTTAGTCCCCTTGGCAAGGTTGCACATGAGAATTCTCCAGTGGCTTCTTTCTGCTCAGTGGTCCTTTCAGGAACTCCCTCTCATTCACCTCATATGGATCACGGAATCTTGCAAACGGGACCTTCGCTGGTGGCTAGTGCCCTCCAATTTGGATCAGGGACGACCCTTTGTTCTACCTCCTCCGGCGGCCACTTTGACCACAGACGTCTCCCAGATGGGGTGGGGGGGGCATTCCCTGGGCAGGTCAATCCAAGGCAAATGGCACCCGGAAGAGACTCTACTTCATATCAACATCTTAGAAATGAGGGCAGTACTTCTGTTCCTTCAAGCCCTTCACGATTATCTCCCTCAGGGCGTAATTGCTGTTCACTCAGACAACATGTCAGTTGTCTGGTACCTGAACAAACAGGGAGGGACCAGATCCTATCCTCTTTGCAGAGAAGCCATGAGAGTTTGGGAATGGGCAGTCTCGACCAAACGCTTCCTAGTGGCTACTCACATACCGGGCAAGTCCAATGCGAATGCCGACAGATTGAGCAGAACCATCCTCTCTCCTCACGAATGGTCTCTGAATATGACAGTTGCAAGTCAGATTTTCAGCAAATGGGGAGTTCCGTGTTGCGACCTCTTCGCGACTGCTCTGAATGCGAAGTGCAAAGAATTCTTCTCCCTAACCCCTGCTCTGAATGCGAAGTGCAAAGAATTCTTCTCCCTAACCCCGGCTCTGGGGAAGAACCCCATGGACGCACTAGTCCGTCCTTGGCCCACCGGCTTGCTTTATGCCTTCCCTCCAGTTCCTCTCCTTCCCAGGGTGATTCAAAAGGCATCTCTCTTGGGGAGCAAAATGATCTTAATTGCTCCTTACTGGCCTCGTCAAGTATGGTTTCCCTATCTTCGGAAATATGCTCTGGTAGGTCCATGGTTCCTGGATCAGATCCCAGACCTACTGGTTCATCAGTCGGGACTATTCCACCAGTCCCTACACACCTTAAAATTGACGGCTTGGCTCCTCCTCTTCCGACTATAGTCAGGAGTCATACATTGGATCCAGATGTTGTACACATATTATCTTCGGCCCATAAGTCTGCTACAAAGAAACTGTATTCTAGCAAATGGAAAAGATTTGCTATTTGGGCTCAACTCCGGGGCCTGGACCCCATTTCTATTCCGTGGCAGAAGTACTAAAATTTTAACTTCTCTTTTCAATCAAGGCTCTTCAGTTTCTACCATCAAGGTACAATTGGCAGCGATTTCCAATTTACACGAATCCATAGACCCACCTTTAATGAGCAACAGATTGTGTAAGACCTTCTTGAAAGGTGCTGCTCTATTAAGACCTCCGATTTCTCATCCTGCACCTCCATGGGATCTCGATATAGTGTTACGCCTTGACTTCCTTCCCTTTGAACCGGCTACATGTGATCTAAAGTTTCTATCATGGAAGACAGCTTTTCTGGTGGCAATAACTTCTGCCAGAAGAGTTTCAGAGCTTCAAGCTTTGTCAGTAAGACCCCCGTACTTGGTTTTTCACAAAGACAGAGTATCCCTCAGGCCAAATCCTTCCTTTGTCCCTAAAGTTTGTTCTAGTTTCTGCTTACAACAATCGTTAGAACTTCCAGTCTTTTTTCCAAAATACTCTAACAAAGCGGAATTCATATTCCACACATTAGATGTCCACAGGCAGTTACGTTTTTATTTAGACAGGACCAAACAAACAAGGAAAACATATCAGTTGCTTGTATCCTTTGCAGACAATAAATTGGGCAAAGCTGTCACAAAGGTCACTATTGCCAAATGGATCAGGGACTGTATTACTCAAGCTTATTTTTATTCTAACAAAGAGCTTACCACCTCTGTCAAAGCTCATTCTACAAGGGCTATGGCTACTTCGATAGCATTTCATTCTAAGCTTGCCATTAGTGACATTTGTGCTGCGGCTACATGGTCTTCCCCGCACACTTTTATTTCCCACTACAAATTGGATGTGGCATCTAGAGGACGAGCTTCATTTGGTTCCACAGTGCTCAGGAGTGTTTTCCAATGAGCCACCCGGGATTTAGGTGCTAGGGGCTGTCCCATCCCTACAGAATGTAGGCGAGATAGGATCACATAACAACTTTTAGTTTTGTTCTCACCCTAACTTTAGATGTTTGGGATCCATCTACCTACATTCTAATAACCCACCCTCCTTCCCCTTCCTTGGAGATCAGAGGATATCAGAAGGTCCGAATCCTGTTGTTTCATCTTGAAACATCTAACAATGTTATATAAACAAGTTGTGCATGTGTGCATGAATGCGGACAAACAAGATCTGGGGGATTAGTGATGGTGCATCCTGGGATAAAGATAGCTCAGCCAATAAGAGGCCTCGCTCTATAGCATAAGCGTGCCGAGTCGGAGCCGAGGGATCGGCTCCGAGCCCATCAGTACAGAATGTAGGCGAGATGGATCCCAAACATCTAAAGTTATGGTGAGTACATAACTAAAAGTTAGTGAAGGCACAAGGAAATTATGGAAGGAAAGTTTTCTGAAGGAGTACAAAATAAGGAGCTCTGGCAGGAGGCCAGATCAGACCTGACAAGCGTCTTAGTACCCCAAACATTGTATCAGACAGACTAGGGTGAAAATGATCCAGCATTACGGCAAATATGTAACTTCCATTTAGTACTGAATGAGAGAGATGTTTTGAGACTAGAGTCCCAAATGGCAGACAGTCAGGGACTATTAATTCTGTGCAATTATTAGTTTGAAAGTTGACCTGTGATTTATTGTATGAGTGTCTATCATTCTTGTATGTATTATATTTATTTTTATTTATTTATTAACATTTGTTTACCAGGAAAGTGTAGGCCTGGAGAGAAAGTTAAAGTTTACAAAAAGATCAAGTAATATGTGAAATGAAAACTAAGTATTAGATGGATACATGCAAAATAATAATAAGGTGTACACAATCATTTGTAGAAAAAGAAACAGCTAGGAAAGTTTAGGGATTAAGTTCCTTTGATGTAGATGTTAAAAGGGATGGCCTAAGTGACAATCCTTGCAGGATAGTTATACTTTAATATCATTGTCAGGTGACATCCAAAGAGTACCATGTGAAGAATAGTTTCAGAACCGCTCCATGATTTCACAGGCCTTATGAGTTTACCTAAAAATCTGTAGGTGATTTATAGAACTGAAATTCTTTGTCAAGTTGTTGAAGACTGATCATGCTTTGAGTGGTGTTAAGCACTGTATTAGACATTTCGGTACATCTTATGCCATTTCATTTAGCTCTTAAATTTTGGGTGCACACAATCTCCAGTTCATTGTAGTCACTTCCTTCATTTCATATCTCTTCATTGTGCATGCAGTTGAAAAATCTTTGTAGAGTGCTTAAAATGCCTAGGCCTTCTAAGTGATTTGGCAGCTACCTAGGTCACAAGTCAAAATCCAACACAAGACATTTTTCTATAGGATTGGGACATGACACTGTAGGTAACTAGCAACACTAAAACCACATGGGCCCAACTTGCCAGTAAAGAAAATAGAAGATTAAGGCCATTATTATCTGCCATTTAACAGCAGTAAGGGGGGCTTTGTTGCCCTAGGACTGACTGGAGATGAAGGTCCCAGGCAGAAGCACCAAGACTCGGACTCCTATCCCTTACTTTGAGTCTAGGCCTGACTTTTCAGAGTTCACTCCTGTGCCAGCTGGACTCTTTTCGTTCGCATGCAGACATCATCATGCGATGTCAGAGCAGTGCATTTCCCTTCCTTGCCCAGCCAGTACCTGCTGATGTTCTTCGTGTTTCACTGTTGCAGACATCACATTTGGGTTATCCCTGCCAAGGTAGCCCTCTGCCGGCCCGAATACCAGAGGATTAGTATTTCTGCGTCGGTTGCTGTCACTTCAGGACTGACGTCAGGTTGTCAGTAGCATAAAGTAAGGCAGCCGACGCCATTACATCAGTCTTTCTTGCCGAGGAGCCCAAAGCAGAAGCAGTTTGCACGAGTGCTGGTCGGCCGCTACCTGAGTTTTGTCTTCCGAATTGAAGCTGAAGTCTTCTAAAGCTAAGTACCCCGTTGGGGATCCTTTTTTCTTGCACTAACCGATGTCAGAAAAAGTTAACAAATGTCTCGCCCGTGGAAAGCAAATATCACACTGAGACTTTCCTTCTTACTGCATCACTTGCTTAGGCCCAGACCACGACATCCCTCACTGTCGCTTTTGTGCTTTAACGCCAGAACTATATGTCATCAGGCCTTTATTGTAGTTAGATATTTTCGCTTACAGTCCTCGAATTCTGATATGGCTTCGGTAAGCCATCCGACAGCAGATATTCTGAAAAAACGTTAAAGATAAATTCAGAGACAGACTGCACAGGTCCAAACCTACCGATGACACTTCCGTTAAGCTAGTCGTCAGTTCTCCGGTCCACAGTGAGGTGCTTTCCCAGCCCCTGATGCCCACTTCTGTGGATTCGCAGGCTGCTACTGAGACCCTTTCAGAGTCCGGTATGCAGCAAAGCTCTTCTTCAACTAAGGATCCTGCAGTTGTCTCTCCCTTGGATGGGTCCGGAGCCGCTGAACAGGTGCCGGCTTCCGAGGAAGTACTTTGCACTACCGGTTCTCAACACAAACCGACGACTTCTTTTGCATCTACCCTTCTTTCGAAAAATACAGAGTTTCTAAGGCCCAGGGTACGAACCACACCCAAGAAACTGACGACCCAATCTCAGGCACCTGCTTCCTTGTCTCAGTCTCAAATGCTTAAAATGGCAGAAGACCTTATCATGCTGATCAGGGGAAGCCAAGCTACCCCTTCCAAAAGAAAAAGAGATCTGTCCACAGTAGTTTTGTCTGAACAGGAATCTGATGACTCTGATGCATCTGAATATGAAGACATGCAACCCCTCTCTACTTATGAGGATTCTGATGCAGAGGATTCCATTCCTTCAACCTCTCCACCTGAGGACTTTTCCTTCGGGGAAACCCCTTCATACCTTAAGGGAGCATTTCCAATGGGAATGTCAGTCTAAAAAGAGACTCAGAGAATTCTTAGATCTTCCACAGCACAGACCCCTGGCCATTCCCCCAGTCCTGGATGTTGTGGGCGATGTTTTCCTGGAATCCAGTATGAATCCTGACACCCTACCTCCTGCATCCAGAAAACCTGACAGGTATTAAGAGTCCCTGGCTCACACAAATTTATTTTCAAAAATCCTGCTGCTGACCCTGAGGTAATTTCTCAAAGGCCTAAAGGAATTAAAGCAACCTCTGCTAAGAATCCCACCCCCTCAGACAGGGATTCCCGATCACTAGACAGATGGGGTAAAAAAGTATACACCTCTGCTACTCTTGCTATCAGAGCACTAAATTGCCTGTTCCATATGCTAAAATTTCAGCAACATACCATGAAACTTCTCAGACAAAAAGTGTCTTCCTTTCCTGCTTGTGCAGAATCTAAAGAGTTACAAGAGTTAATGCATTCTGCAAGCAAATGACTAAGCACACCTTACAATGTGGTTTTCACGGCCTAGAAGCTTCTTGCAGGGCATGCATGGCTTAAGGAACAGCCCTTGCCAGACCATGTTAAATCTAAATTAGTGGATGCACCCTTGCACAAAGACAACTTATTTGGCACTAAGGCAGAGGAAGTCTTAAAAAAGATGGAAGAAAAAGCTAAATCTATGCAGACAGTTAAGGATTTCCTACAGGTCCAGCCACGCAAGTTCAGCAGGCATTGCCCCTCTAAGCACTGGTCCTTTCCTGCTCCCACCAGGTCAATTCAGCCCAGACCCTGAGGAAGCAGACCCCCCCCCCGCCCCCCCCACACACACACACACACACACACACACACACACACACACAGCAGTCACAGGGAAAGTAGAGATCAAAAGAGTGAAATTCCTCCACTTCCAAACCAGGGAGTTTTAAGCTACCCACTCATGGTCAGAAATCACAATGACGTTCCTCCCCCACCCCGTCCCTCTGCCCACCTGCACTTACCCCTAGGAGGAAAACTCTCCTTTCACGCAAGCACCTGGGCCACCATTACCAACGACAGCTGGGTCCTCAACATAGTGTCCCAGGGATACACATTTTCTTTCCACACTCTTCCAACCTCAAAAGGGTTCCCAGATCTACCTCCAAACCAGTGGGCAGAGGCAAAAAAGCAAGTCCTTTCCCTGCTCTCTATGAGGGGAATAGAGCACGTTCCTGCAGAACATATAGGCCAAGGTTTCTACTCCAGACTTTTTCTGGTACCTCAAAAAGAGGGCACCAGGCGCCCCGTCTATCCATTCTAAACACCTTCCTGGTGGTACCAAAATTCAAAATGCTCACCCTCCAGCAACTGCTACCCATGCTCTCCAAGGATGCTTGACTAGCCACCCTAGATCTTAAAGAGACATACCTCCACATTCCTATCAGGGAATCATGCAGGAAATGTCTACATTTCAGGGCAGGATCTCTGCACTTTCAGTTCTCTGCACTTCCCTTTGGCTTATCTACTGCTCCCAGAGTTTTCACAAAATATATGGCTCCCGCCATTGCCTTTTGCAGACAAAGGAATGTCCAAATTTCCCCATACCTAGATGACTGCGTAATTCAGGCAGACAGTCAGGAAAAGCTGCTCAAGCACCTGGCCTTTGTAAAGTCCCTACTGACCTCCCTATTGTTTACTGTTAACGAAAATAAATCCAAACTAGTACCCACCCAAAGGATTATATTCCTGGGAACAAGCCTTGACACAGCATCTCAGATGGCATTCCTTACACCAGAAAAGCAAACTTACCTGACAGCCTACTTCTCTCAACTAGCCACCAGACCCCAGTTATCTGTAAGGAAAATCCTGCAAGCTCTGAGGTTCATAGCATCTTGCATTCTACTCATTCCATATGCCAGACTGCATATGAGGAAACTTCAATGGTACCTGAAAAGCCTTTGGTGTCAATACTGTCAAGACTTAGAAACTCTTATACCAATGATACCTTGCCTAAGGAAAATTTTCTTTGGTGGGCAGCAGCATGCTCCCACAACAAGGGACTTACCTCTCTTACCACTCCCTACTGTCCAGACCCTCACTACAGATGCATCAGACTATGCCTGGGCTGCACACCTGGACGGCAGGTGCATACAGGGCCAATGGAGCCCACAGCAAATCCATCTGCACATCAACCAAAAAGAGATGTTAGCTATCCAGCAGGAATTGACAACTTTCAGGCCCCTTCTCTCCCCAGGGGCTCTCCTGATCCAAACAGACAACACCACTATGGTGTGGTATATCAACAAACAGGGAGGGACTCACTCGTACCCTCTATGCTGGCTGGCCATGACCCTTTGGCACACAGCCTTTGCCATGCAAGTCCACCAGTTAGCACAATTCCTGCCAGGTTCTCTAAACTCTCTGGCAGACCACTTAAGCAGAAATCTTCTGGACCCACACGAATGGCAGCTAGACAAAAGAACCGTCATCCTAATAACTCAGAAATGGGGCACCCCAAAGGCCGACCCCTTTGCCTCCCACACCAACCATCAGCTCAGCAAGTTCTGCACCAGGGAGCATCACTGCATGGCTTAGAAAGTGGATGCCCTATCCTTCCACTGGGTCAATCTGTCGGTCTGTGCATTTCCTCCACTACTTCTCATCACCAGGGTACTGCTCAAAATAAGGGAGGAAAAACCAAGGACAATTCTTATTGCTCTAGGCTGGCCTTGCCAGCACTGGTACCCACTGCTGCACAGCCTGTCCCCACTGCCACAATGGCATCTAACTCAGACCCCAACCCTCCTGACACAGAGGGAAGGAGAGTTCATGCATCCCAATTGCAGACCCTCATTTTGGCAGCTTGGCTTCTTCCCTGACCACTGATCAATCTGCCAATCTCAGTAAACAGGTTCTAGATGTTATACATGAGGCCAGACGCCCTAGCACTAGAAAGTCTTATGCTGACAAATAGAAAAGGTTCTGCACCTGGATTCAGGCTAAGGGAGCCGATACAGCACAGCCCTCCCTACCTCTCAACCTGGATTATCTAGCTGACCTGCTACACAGTGGTCTTTCTTTTTCCTCTATTAAAATTCATGCCTTTGCTATCATTGCTCATTTCCACACTGAGAAGCCCCTTTTTCTCACACCCTCTGATCAAACAATTCCTAAGAGGGGCTAGTAACCTGAGGCCACCCAGAAGAGTACCTACCCCAGCTTGGGACCTTAAGTTTGTGTTGGAAAAGCTGACCCTGCCCCCCTTTGAACCAGCATCTTCAGCAGAGTTAAAATTTCTCTCCTGGAAGACTGCTTTTCTTCTGGCCATCTCTTCAGCCAGAAAAGTCTCCAAGCTACAAGCACTCATGGTGTGGAGCCCTTCATTATCTTCCATGCTGACAGGGTTTCCCTCAGGACTAACCCATCCTTCATGCCCAAAGCGGTGTCCAATGTGGCTGTCAACCAATCCATTCATTTTCCCACCTTTTTCCCTAACTCACAAACAAGGGGGAAAGGGTCCTACACTCTCTAGATGTGCACAGACAGCTCAGATTCTATCTAGACAGGACTAAATCATTCAGAAAGTCTGATCCATTACTGGTTCGCTTTGCTGCAGGGGCAGAGGGCAAAGCCATCTCCAAACAACCAATTTCCAAATGAATAGCACACTGCATCCATTTCTGTTACAAACAACACGGAAAACCTCCCCCTAAGGGGGTCAGGACTCACTCCACCAGAGCAGCCTCCACCTCTGCAACTTTCCTCAGAGGAGTCCCCACCAGGGACATCCTGGAGCCTGCCACCTGGACATCTGTTCACACTTTCACCAAGCATTACCACCTGCCTGTCTTCTCCAAATCCAGGGCAGGCTTTGCCACTGCAGTCTTGCATGGCATCCTAGCCAGCCCCTATTCTCCTTTACTGCCTCCACCCTCTTCCTCAGCTTTGGGAATCAACCCAAATGTGATGACTGCAACAGTGAAACATGAAGAACATAGTACAGTTGTGTATACTTACCATAAATGTAGATGTTTGAGTGTATTCAGTGTTGCAGTCCTGATTTCCCTCCCTCCATCCCCCTCTTCTTTCTCTCTCTCTCCGTACAAGGAACTTTTTGGTATTTACTTTCTACTTGTGGGGTTCTTCCACCATAACCTGGCTCCTACTTGGGGGCTGCTGACAGTTAAGGCAAGAAAAACTGATGTAATGGCTCTGGCTGCCTTACTTTATACTACTGACTACCTGACATCAGTCCTGAAGCGACAGCAACTGACACAGAAAAACTAAGCCTCTGGTATTCGGGCTGGCCGAGGGCTACCCTGAGAGGATAGCCCAAATGTGATGACTGCAACAGTGAATACACTCGAACATCTACATTTATGGTAAGTATACACAACTGTACTTTTTGAGTGTAGGATATGACCCCTCCTTGTCATTTACTTGCAGAAGCAAAGTGATACCTCTCACAGGTGAGCTGTCAGGGGATCATCTATTTTTGCTGCCTCTCATCTTATTCATCTGTTGGGGTTAAGATGTCTTCCACGCTGAATTTTAAATGTATGTTCTGTACGTGGTGGAAGATGTGATGAATGACAGAAATTTTCATGGAGGTAAATGTGATGCTGGTCCTTGGCGCTGTGGCTCAGCACTAGTCTAAGTCTCTCTTCTGCCTATTGGTGCGCATCCTGTACCTGAAGTTCTGTTGCTGCTGTTCTTGTCAGGTGGGCTTGTAGCCCTTGTGTCTTTTGCATTTTGTGGAAGACAGGAATGTAAGACTTTGGGCCAGAGTCAATAAAGGCTACACTAAGTGTACACTGTTCTGAGTGAACAGACAGACAGATATAACTCACACCTTCTTTCTCCTAATTTTAGTTTTCCTACTGATATTCTTGCAGTTTTAAATATTGACAGGGATTCATACAGGTTACCACAAAGTGTAGACTACATGTACACTTAATCTAATCTTTCTGAGTGACTAGAAAGCACAAAAAATGTGAAAAAATGTTATTGAATACATATCATGTACACTTAGTGTAAGCTTTGTTGAATCTGGCCCTTGTCCGTAGATGCTCTCAGGAGACAACTTTCTCCATTTTCACTTGATTCCTTAGTCATTGCAGAGCCTGATGGGATGGAAGCCCTTTTGCTAGAGACTAAAGGGCCAAGTGAATCCTTGTCTCATTTGGACAAGCTCTTGATGTAATGAAATCCACTGTAGAAAGGCCATCTAAAGCATCTCAGTGTTTCTTAGAAGGAAAGTAGAGGAGCCCTGTGATATCTCTGTCTTGGAACTTGTGATTAGGGATGTTGTGTGTGCTGTTTGATAATTCCTAAATTTGTATCTTTTTAGCAAAGAAGACATATCTTTTGTATCATCCCCCCACAACCTGAATTCATTTTCTTAACAAACAATGTAAAGTATATTCTGTCATATCAGTTTTGCCCATCATAGTTTTCAGAGACCCCAGCACTTGGCTGCTTTAATTTCCCTTCAACAAAGAGTTTGTGGCTACATGGCAAATGTGGTGCAAGGATTTATTATTCCATTAATTTGAGTTTCTGATCTCTTAATTGCTTTTATTGTTTGTTTCATTGCTAGGCTTCTTTAATTGAGCAGACCATTGAAATGTTCTCCCTTTATGAGTTAATTTGAGAGGTTGTGAAGTATAACCCTGTGGGTACTTAGTAGGATCCCATATAGCAATTGTTTCTTTGACATGGTAGGTATGCTCACCAGAACTGCATTCACTAGTTATCTTCCTCCATAGGACAGCATGGTAAGTCTGCCCTCATTTCATGATCAGGTGCACCAGCCTGTTTTATGCTGCTGCTGTAAGGATACAGTGCCTTTCTTTTTCAAGCTTTGCAGAAAAAGGGTCAACATCCCTTCTCCTGTTGAATGCACCTGTGATGTCATCCCCTTTTCTTCTACTAAATGTTCACATTTTCATTTAAGGAGATAAAGAAGAACTGACCAATGCAGACTACTTTGTTGTCCATCCTCCAACTCCTCCGTCGTTCATTGAGGTGTTCTATGAGGATTTCTGCCCATTTGGCCTGTTAACAATCTTCATTATCTTCCTTATGCTACACTGATGAATTAGCATATGATTCTCTAGCTTTACTACAGCAAGAAGAGCAGTCGCCTTGTGCAGATGAGCGCACAACACATTAAAAAATCTGTATGTTAGAATTGTTTGGGTGCACCTAGAGAGCTGTTAATGTGGTCTCTGTCACTGCTTGCCAAAGTGAGAATGTAGTAGACTGTTCCTTCATCTGAAGAACATCAATCTTATCTGTCCCTGTTTCTCAAGAAGGAAGGAGAAAGCACCCAGTCTTGGATTTAACTTATGTGAAATTTGACTGTGATTAAGTTGCATGTATTCACATGTCAAACTCTGATGCCTCTCCTTTGGATAGGATGTTTCAATGGTGTATTGGACATCATGCTTGCCTATTAGAATAAAAATATCTGGAAGCAGTGTTGGGATCAAGCCTTTTGAGTTGCATCATGGAGATTACTTCGGGCATGTTTTTGGGGGGCCTGCAGGGATGATGGCTCATAAGTTCCCTTGTCTGCCCATACGTGTGTTCTGGAGACATTATTTCACTTTGGTTATACGCTCATATTTCACTTTGGTTATACGCTCATCATTCGATGTTGTATCATTGCTCCATCTCGGCTGTCATCTTAGTTCCTTGCTGCCATTCCTAGAGTGATGGATTTCTGTCTACAACCTAGAGACTCCTTTTCCCTCTTCACAACTGAGGGCCTAATTTCAGATGTGCTTAATCCTTCCTTGATTACCTTCGATAACCACATTGCCACAACAGTCAGGAAATCCTTCTGTGTGGCGCACCTCATCACTAAGGGCTTTTCATCCAGAAAAAAGGAGGTCATTGTCCCACTGTACTCATCCCTCATTAGACCCATTATAGAATACAATGCCCCATTTGGTATGTACCTCTCAAGACATCTGCAACAACTGGAAAGGCCACAGAACTTCCTCACTAAAAGAATCACAGGCCTAAAGCAGATGCCCTACGCTGACCGCCTTAAAAAACTCCAGCTATACTCTGTTGCATATCGTCTACTCAGAGGCGATCCTAACATACAAGGCCATGTCAAACCCAGAGCTGTTGGACATGCTACACTTAAAGAAATCCCAATCCCTCAGAGCCACACGCTCCAGGGATCTAAACCTTGTCATCACAATAAACAAAACATGCTGGAGGGATAGGTTCCTGACCCAGAGAATCCCCAGACTCTGGACTAGATTGCCCATACATGTCAAGCAGAGTGCCTCTTTGGCCCTGTTCAAAAGGAACCTTGACGATTGGATGGGAGAAAGGAAATTCACCCCGGGGATCACGTCAGTCGCCCTGCTAGACAGGGGTCCAGGGAAGTAAATAGTGTGGGAAGAAATAGCCAGGGAATTGTTATGGCTAGGCTTGTATAGGCCCTAGGGCAGATAGCCTAGTACCAACCTATGAACCTATAATTAAGACTTGAAATGTGATTGCTTCAAGAGTATAGGATAACATCTGTATTCTAGTAACAGTAATTTTCCTCTGTTTACCTGTGTTGATCTAATTAATATTTATTGTTCCTGTGATATTTCCACAAATTTTGTATACCATTATGATCATAGGAGGTTAGTAGGCTAATTGCACTTAAGCTTTTTCAGCCTAGCTGTTCATACCCCAATTTTGCCAATTATCAATGCTCACGGGCTAGATGTTCTAAAGTTGTGATATGCATTTGTGTGTGTGTGTGTGTGTGTGTGTGTGTGTGTGTGTGTGTGTGTGTGTGTGTGCGCGTGCACTGTTTGAAAATACTTGATATATGTCTGCTAGTAATTTTGCTTTATCATTGCCTTTTGGCCCAGGATGGTTCTGAAAAAGTTTTACAGAATAAATGGACTGGTCAACAAATTGTGTAAACGTATGTGCTTGTAGCGTGGAAGTCCATTTTGGGTTTGCTCTGGACCCAAGGCCATTTAGAGTTATAGAGTTATTCTTTTTGAAATAAGAAATTATTTAACTACTCTGCAGCTTCATGCAGCACTCCTGAAGTCTGCCTAAATCTTAATAAAGCACTGGTGTGGTGATACCCAATTAAGAAGTGTGAGAACTCGTCTTACGTGCTATGCATCAGATATGCTTTTGTAAAAGATGGCCTACCTGCCAGCGTGTTTAGTTTGTAGTAGCCCATGTTATGGGAATTGAATGTTCTGACTATACAGCGAATCACAACTTTAGGCTTTTAGTGGAGCTTTAGTTTCATTAAAACAGGGTTAAAGCAGCCTTTTGATAAAATCAGGCATCTGTAGGGTTGATGTTTTCTCTGCTGTGGTCAGTGCAGTACTTGTGGATTTATTAAAAAATGCTGCTAGTATTTTTCAGTCCCTAAAACAGGACATAGGGGATGTGAACAACAGAAGCTTTCTTGGTGGGTTGGGAGGGACCTTCTCTGTATGCATCCCTCATTTCATCTTACCCAGTGTGCTGATGGTTATTCTGTGAAAGACCAAGGCTTATTTTCATCACCTTGTGGCTGACCCAGAATTGCCTTGTTCTAGGTCCTTTGAATCTTGTTTTCCCTAGAAACAGTAGAGCTCCTGTTGTTGGCGATTCTACAATTGTCGTAAAGGAACAACCAGAGTTGTTGATTTGTTCCAAGGATGTAACTTGAATCTCCTAGTATCCACTCATTTGTTCATTAGGCCCTACATCTGGTACCTAGGTGGCTTTGGGAGGCCCCTACATTCAGTGTTCGAAGAGACCTATTAGGATTTGCCTATCCTAGCTTGCCTTTCAGAGATATTCAAAAGTTTCATCATGGCTTTGTACAGGTCAGCCTTTTGTTGTTCATCTAAATTCCTTTTACCATTCAGCAGACTTAGTATTCCAGTTTTAATCTAGCTAGTTTTATTTGTGTGCCTCATGGAGGAGGAGAAGAGGGGGAAGGCATGGCCGAAGGCAGGAAGAGAGGAGATAAGGCAAGGACTGAGGGTTGGAACTTTGAATGTTGGCAGTATGACTGGTATAGGGAGAGAGCTAGCCGATATGATGACAGAAGGAAGGTTGGTATATTGTGTGTGCAAGAGACCAGATGGAAGGAGAGTAAGTCTAGGTGTATCGGAGGCGGGTTCAAATTGTTTTATCATGATGTGAATGTGAGGAGAAATGGCGTAGGAATTATCCTGAAGGAACAGTATGCTAAAAGTGTTTTGGAGGTGAAAAAAGTGTCGGACAGAGTGATGTTTATGAAGATGGAAATTGATGGTGTATGATGAATGTTGTTAGTGCATATGCTCCCCAAGTTGGGTGTGCAATGAATGAGAAAGAAAACTTTTGGAGTGATTTGGATGAAGTGGTGATGACTGTACCCAAGGATGAGAGAGTGGTGATTGGATCAGATTTCAATGGGCATGTTGGTGAAGGGAACAGAGGGGATGAGGAAGTGATGGCTAGGTATGGTGTTAAGCAAAGGAATGCAGAAGGTCAGATGGTAGTGGATTTTGCGAAAAGGATGGACATGGCTGTGGTGAATATGTATTTTAACGAGAGGGAGGAGCATAGGGTGACATACAGGAATGGAGGAAGATGCACACAGGTGGATTATATCTTATGTAGGAGGGCCAGTCTGAAGGAGATTGGAGACTGTAAAGTGGTGACCGGGGAAAGTGTAGTTAGGCAGCATAGGATGGTGGTTTGTAGGATGACGGTGATCAAGAAGAGGAGGAGGTGTGTGAGGGCAGCACCAAGGATCAAATGGTGGAAATTGAAAAAGGGTAATTGTGAGGTGGAGTTCAGGGAAGAGTTAAGACAGGCACTGGGTGGCAGTGAAGAGTTACCAAATAGAAGGTAAAGTGGAAAAGGTTTTTGATGTGGGCTTGGCTGTGTCAAAATTTTAATGAAAGCAAAATAGTTTGTATCACCTGGAATGCTTTACCTCAAGAAGTACAAAATGCTGACAAGCTACTTGATTTTCAAGAACAATTAAAATCATACCTGGCTATCAAATATAAATGCAACTGATTAAGCAATCAAGGATAATTTGTTTCCAAAAATATTGGTAACTCAGTCAAGCTGTTTTTTCACTTCTCTGATCTCCCTGGTGAGATCAGATCCGGTGGCTGAAAATGGCCCATAGCTATGTAAAGACATATCTAAATGCACTCCATTACTATGAAAATGATTCCACTTTTTTCATTTTACAAAGACCTGTCCCTGTTAAATGCTGCACATTGTCTTTATGTAAGCTGTATTCTACCTGTTTATGTAATGCAGTGTAAGTACTCTGTTCTGCATTGTTTATGTATTGCATTTCATTAATAACTGATCAACTTAACTTATATAATGTCTGAATCTGCATTTAGTCTGCATGTTTACCATATGGCTGATAGCTCGAGTCAAGGTCGAAAGTGGTCTTGTTGGGACCAGATCACTTATCCAGTTAAACAAATTAAAGAAAAGATCCCTGACATTAATTCAAAACAATTGGTCAACTACTGACATGGTAAAGCAAGTTTGTTGATAGTAGGAAGACAAAATGCAAAAATAAACCAAATACCAACTCTTACGATCACAGAATTTAGGGGCTACGTAGAAAAGTTTCTAGCCCCCATATTTTTAATATCTTATACTTGACATAAAACATATATTCAAGTTATAATTCAGTGGCTTTACATCAGTGAATGTTGGAGTTGGGGTCATTCGTTAGTGCAAAGCCATGGTCCCTGTGTCTGAATCATTTTTCTCCTCAGTCTGTTAGTTTGCCAAAGTTTATCTGATTCCTCTAAGACATCCTTTTTATCTCAGCCCCATTTTTGCTAAATGTGTCAGTTATTTTGGCATATAATGACCATAAGTCTGGAATCTGGTCCAGTACTTACCAGTGAAACAGTTTTGCAAGGGAAATTTACTTCCAGCCTTTGAAGAATAAATCTTTTTGCAGTCTGAACTTGTAATAAAATCTGATATGTTTTACTTTGAACAGACGGATTATGTGGGCTTAAGAAAAGCACTTTACATGGTAGCCATCCCATTTTTATGGCTTATCTTTGAGCCTCAGCCTCTTGTATTTAAGGAATAGTTTATCAGTGCGTGTCAGTGTAACAGTAAATAACACTTTGCTATGTTCCCATCATAAGCATGTTGATTGTTCCAGCTTGTAATTCTAAAAGCAATGTGCCCTCTCCTGTGGGTAGCTACACATCTTGCACTGGAATTGTGCTGTAGTTGTGTTATTCCTGTATGTAGCCAGTGTCTGTGCCCATCATCTTCAGTTCTTCTCACCATTTTAAAGGTCACACATCTCCCACCCACTTGTCAAAAAATATTTACTACTTAACTGAACTTTACTCTTTGCTTTCTGTACATCACTATGGATGTTCTTCGTGTTTCGCTGTTGCAGTCATCACACTTGGGTTATCCTGCCAGGGGTAGCCCTCTGTCGGCCCGAATACCGGAGATTTAGTATTTCTGCGTTGGTTGCTGTCATTTCAGGACTGACGTCAGGTTGTCCGTGATATAAAAACAAGCATCCAACGCCATTACATCAGTCTTTCTTGCTGAGGAGCCCAAAGGTCTGCCAGTTGACCGATTCTTTTCCCCACCCTCCTGAAGATCAGATACAAAGCTTTATAGGAGATCACCAGTTCCTCTGCTCCATGAGTTCTCTGGGCCCCTAACTATAGGGTAAGAGTCCTACAAACCCCATTCAGGAGCTCACCAGAGCTCCCATGATCTCCTCCCAGATTGAGCAGAGGCTAGGCCTATCCTGACCCTGGGAAGAGAGCAAAATATCACATTTATTCCATGGATCCAGGCATACAACTCCTAGTCCCTATTGGAGGTGAGAGTTGGGAAGTAAGGATTTGGCTAGGTCTTCAGTCTGGTAGACCAGGCCCAACCAATTCCTTATGATAACATTGAAGTTTCACAGTCACAGCCTCACAAGTGATGCTTTCAAGGAACATCTAGGCAGAAGTGTGCAAAGCTGAGCTACTGCTTGCACAGAGGCTGTCACAAGACCCATTGCAGCCAGTGATATGTCCAGCAAATGTCACCAAGGCAGCAGGAAAATACCATTTCAATCACTCTCCCCATGATGAGTGAGCTGGCATTGGCTGTTCACTCCCATCTTCTCCCTGGTTCCCTCCAGCCCCTGTGCTTCTTATCAAATATGGGTCAGCAGGGGCTGAGGCAGGGCTTTATCCTGCTACTCCATGGTTCTGGGATGGCTTTGTTTTGATGAATAATTGCATCTATAAGGTTTCAGATTTTTAGCAATGGCTAAAAACATTAAAAATATGAATGCAGAACTTTGACATGCAATGTCTTTTCTTTACAGGTCCGGATCACAGTGTGGGCAACTGAACATTGTGAGAAGTTCAAACAGGTTACTAAACTTCACAGACAGAAATGTTTATCACCTTTTCTAATGGTTAAAGTAGTGTGATTGCTGGCTGGAAAATACATTTAAAAAGAAAAATGTAGTTGAGCCTGCAGAGACTGAGAAGGTTAAAAGGAGGATTCAAAAATTGCAGTGTTTCAAGTAAATGCCACAACTCACTGTTTCTGAGACTTGATGTCTTCAGGTACAGATGTTTTCGCTTCTGTGTTACCAGTTTCCAGGATCAATAAACAGATGACTGTTTTAGCAGTTCTAGAAGGGGAACCTCAACCAGTGTTGGTGCCTGAGCTCAGAATCAAGTGAGAACCTATATCAACACCAGCAAAGGCCCAGAAAGTGTTTTCCCCAAGATAGTGTTGGAAGTACAAGAACCAGAGCCACAGGTCTCCATGGAAAAGAACTTGAAAATTTGCAGTATTCCAAGGCTCTGTTTCCAATCCAGATGCTTATTTTTGTTGGTCTGCCCTTCAGTCGAGAGATTTTGGCAGAGGTGATTTTTTAAGTCTCTGCAAAGAAGTGTTCAGTACTTATGCTGGTACCTTACAGGGGCTGACAGGATGGAATTCAGAACTGAACACTTGCTACCTGTGTTAGTATCCTGTGAAGGCTCTTCAAAAATTTGAGGGACTGGGGCCCTTCTCCTGTCTTATAAGGATGAATGTAGCTTTACTAATGCAGATGCTTTCAGAATAGCAGCATTCCTCTGTTCCCTTAACAATACTTTAAGTCTTCCATTACACTAACTATCAACTGATCTGTCCTTGCCATAATATTAAGCCAGCATTACCTCTTTCTCAACAGCAGAACACAGATCTACCTCAAATTCCCTTAATTGCCACATTACCCCCCCCCCATATTCCACAATTTTACAGTTCACAGTGGTTTGCCCCCTTCCTTTTCATCTTCACCCTTGTATTTGTGTGTATTTTTGTACACTCACACACACACACACACACACACACCCGTGTTTAGTGCAGCAGAGTTAAGTTTTTAATGTTTATATTAGAGTTGTTGTTTATTTAATCTTTGTTCACATTTTTTTGTTTATCTTCTTAACCTTTTAAATTAATTTTGCTAATTGTGTATGTGGCTGTTGTAAATTATCATTGTTGTTCACTTTTTTTATGTCATATTGTTGTATGATAATTTTCTTCGGTTTTTTTTGCAACCCTGATACTTAATCTAAACCTGAAGATAGTCCACTTGTATCAGTGCTCTAGCTCTTTAAACAAATACAAATTAATACATTTCCAGTACTTTCCATTTAGTATCAGTTCATGTTACAAAGATTCTATCTGACATTGTAGAGGCTTCACCCCCCCCCCCCCCCCACACACACACACACCACCACCACCAGAAACGCCAGCAGTAATGGGATCATTAATAGTGTTTTTAGAGAATTTTACTAGCATGTCTCTGAGATTTCCTTTCCTAAGAAGAGAGATGTCTCAAATGCTTAAAGTTCCAGAATCCATGTGGAAAAGTTTCTCAAGTTTAAAAAAAAAAATTCCAGACTTGAATGCAAATTCAAAGCATCCAGATTCATGGCCAGTAGGTCACCTGACTTGGTGTATAATTTGACAGAGATAATCCTTATATTTATTGTTGTCTGAAATGAGACCCTGCAATCTTTAAGAGTTACTGTAACTTCTTTGACTCCCACTACATCTTCTATTTGTCGGGGTACTTTACCTTTTATTGAGGAGGGAGATTACTGGACTGGTACAGTAACAGGATTTGTATCACCAGTATCTTAGCACTGAGAGCTCTAAACTGTTTAGATCATGTGTGGCCTTCAGAGTTGTGTTATCAAGTGATAGAAAATGTAAATATCTTACCAGATCTTGGAGAAAAGAAGGAATTGCTAATTTCTAAAATCAAGTGCTTAAGTCTGACCCCCATACACTAAAATGTGGATATGATGGAACTATCTGAGCTGCTGTACTAATAGCGTAGGCACTTCGTTTGGCACCTGGCAATTTACAATCTTAAGGCTTGACAGTTAATAGAAGGCTGCCTGTGTGCTACTGTTCCTTCAGAACTTTTAAACTTCTGGAAAGAAAAAAGAAAGCTTAAGGAAAGATGACGAGGAATATTTTTCAGTTGTTCCTTCTTTGAATAGCAGTTGTCCAGCTTCAATAAAATGTTTACACAGAAAGCCTGTTTGTCCAACAGTGTCCCTTTTCTGAGTGTGAGTTAAGTAGGTATCTAATTGTAAGGGATCCTTGTTGGTCACTGATTGTTATCACAAATATGTCTCCCTGCCAGAAGTGCGGAACCCATAATTGATTCCAGCAACTTTGAAATATAAAGTGCAGTTGTAGAAATAGTACAACAAGTCTCAAGACTCGCGTCCCTGCTGTTAGGGTGAAGGGTGTACCCCTACACTTCTGGTATGTACTTGTACTAACCCAGAGGTTACTGTAGTTATACGTAGGAGAAATGCACTAAGGTACCATAGCCTTGGATTTTGTATATATTCCCTGTATTCACATTTTCAGTCTTTCTGTTGTGGTCCTCAGAATTTCATCAGGAGCCATTAAATAGGAAAAGCATGTATCTATGAATGTTTTGTTCTGACAAACATTACACTGTTCCATGAAACAGTTTTATATTTATTTTTATTAGTAAATTTTTTTAGAATGTTTTAGTGGATTTTGGGTTATTTTTATTATATTTAAGATATATTCAGATATCTGCTGTGTACATTAGTGTGCTACCAAATCTTTGTTATAATTATTAGTTTGCAGCCTTTCAGCAGTCATTCCTGTTTAGGATCTTTTCCTACATAGGTTAACATAGTAAAAAGTACTTGTTTGATGTGTGGCATTTGGTTACCGTAAGTACTACTCTGGATTTGTTAACTACCTACATACATACATACATACATACAAATGTTTCAAGCACGGGCATTAATGCCCTTCTAGCTTGCCAATATACCAAAACACTTGTTCCCATAATAAATGTCCAGGCTATCCTTAATAATATGTAAGCTAGTACTTGCATTAATGTAATTTGGTAGTCTGCTCCAAGCATCAGCTACTCTGTTAGAGAACTAATTAGCACACTTCTCATTCCTGTAGAATCTTCTACATAGATTATCTGATGATTCCCTAGTATTTTTGATAACCCCAAGCATTCCCAGAGGTAGTTGTCCCTAAATGCCTTATATACCTGAATAAGATCTTCTCTTAAATATCTGTAAGAGACACTGTACAAGTTCAGATATTTTAGTCTTTCATAATAATGATGATAATGATTTTCACATCCATGGATGCCCTTGGTATATTTCCGCTGTACTCTTTCCAGTTTATTCATGGTTGTTTTCCTTTAGGCTTTCCATATTGTTATCCCATACTCAAGTTTGGGTCTAATGTAACTAACTAACAATGACTTCAACCTGCCTACTCTTATTATATTTAATTTTAATGTTTTAATCTTTAAACTTTGCTATTTTGTTTTGCCATCGTTTGTCATTCCTTAGACAATATTAGTGCACTTAAGTGTAATATTTTAGTACTGTTTTTGCACAATTGCAAGTAGTTTTGGTTATATGCAGAAGAGCTGTTTGTCTGCTGCATTCCCGCTTCCCTTTCAGAGATCCTAAGGGATCTTGTTGGCCAGCTAGATAAGTACACAAGTCCAGTTAAGACCTCCATTGGTACCCATGAAGAAGAAGACACTGCTGTGAGACTTTTGAGTCAGTAAATGACAAGGGTAAGGTGAAACATAACCCAAGTGTAGTGTATAGATTGCACTGAATATGCTCCAAATCAACATAAAGATAAACTTGTAGTGCATGGAGTGCCATGATTACACTCCAGTATTGGGAAAAAGACATGGGAGTATTATGACCAGGTCCTCCAGTTCTAACCATGTTATGTTTTGAGACATGGATGCCACGATTCACCTCTTGAGCTTGCCATCCATACCTCAGATACATAACGTGGTTACAATTGAAAACCTACTCATAATCCCCTTATGCTGTGCACTCTTAAGATGTCTAAAAAGTGCATAGCAGGTTTTAACACATATTTTGAGTAGTTGTGCTTTAGTCTCATGTTGCAGCACAAGTGGCAATCACATAACAGTGTCAGAAAACATGACAGCTTTGAAAGCTGTAAATACAATTTGTACTACCCCAAAAGTATGGCAAAGTGAAGTGCCTAACATCTTTTAAAGCTCTTGGCATACCTCTCAAGTGTACTTCATTACATTTGGGGTCTTAAAAAGTTCATGTTCCTCGAAGTTCCATATTGAAAGAGTCACACATTCAGTGTTAGGAATTTTTTTAAGTGAAATCCATGGCAAATAGAAATTAATCATATTAATTCATTAAAGGGTCTTCTTTATAAGGAAAACCAGCATATTTTAACCATCCTATGACCTTCCTAGTTTAAGTTGTTACCCATTTGTTTTACACTATAAAGGCGAGTGTTCCTCATTTTGGAGATGGAAGGTTGAGAGCTATGGCTCTTGGTTGATCAGAGGTACATTTCACTTCCAGTCACTGTCTCTTTGGTAGTGATAAGTGTTTTAATAGTTTTCAGTGTTGTAGAATACTTCACAGTCATACTTTCTTTTGTAATGCTATACTGTAGCAATAACCCACGGCTAGGTGTGGGTAATGCTGGATTAGCCCACGGTTAGTGTGGTTTGGTCACGTGAATGAAGCCAGCTGTGGGCAAAATAGCATTACCCACACCCAGCCATGGGTTATTGCTATTATACAATAACATTATTTAAGAAAAAAGTGATTTACTTTTCTTAAATAATGTCCTTGTATAACAGCACCGTGCTGCTCTTCCGTGTTTTACCCCATTGTCCTGAGACTTTCTTGATGTACTAAGCATGTGTATGGGACTTTCGTTCTCATGCTTACACAGTACATCAGTGCTGTGTAAAGGAAGCAATGGAGGAAGGAAGATCTCCGTTCCCTTTTTTTTTTCAATTAAAAACATTTAATCAGGGTACTTTCAATGTATGGGAGAGACAGGACAGAGAAAATATAAGGATAATCGGGTACGTTTCTCTAGTTTTTGCATAACGTACCCGATTATCCTTGCATATTTCTCTATCCTGTCTGTCTCATTTATTTATTTATTATTTATTTTATTTTACATTTGTTTACTGGGCTAGTCCAACTGGATACATATCCATTTTCAGCAGAGGCCCGGGGAGAAAAGCTCCACAATAAAAAAAAAAACAACAGATTGACTTACATACAGATAAATTCTTAGTAGCATACTAGTAAGAGACACAAATTAGACATACAAATAAATTGACTATTCCATGATATGCAATTAACAGAAATATGGATTCATTAAAAACAATATACAGGAGGAGATACAAATTGTAGGGATCTAGAGAAATATGAGAAGAGAGAGAGGCCATTAGGAAATGGCATGAGGGAGATAGGGGACTTTAGGATTAGTCCGGTTTAGTACAAGAACATAGCCAATGAGCGTTAAAGAATAAGTTGAGATTAATTTTGAATTGGCTGAGAGAGGTAGCTAGTCTTAGGTTATTTGGGAGGGAATTCCATAGCTTTCCAATGGAATTGGCATAAAGAGCATCACCACCCGAATTATTAGATTTTGTTGTTTGTACCAGGACACTATTTGAAGAACGAAGGCTATTTAGATTAGAGAAGGGGGTCAAAAGTTTGTTCAGTGAGGGGGTTTTATCTGGTTCCTTAATTATTTTAAGTGCTTCAGTAAGTTGGTTAAGTTTGAGAAGATTGGGGAGTTCTAACCAGTCAAGTTTTCTTAGGTTAAGGCAGTGACGAGTACGGTAAGGTTCTCCTGTTACAAATTTGGCAATATGGTTATAAGCAACAGAGAGTTTGTTAAGCTCGGTTTTTTTGAGGAAGGAAAGTACCGGAGAGGCATACAATAGGGTGGAGAGAAGGTGAGTACGTGCAATGGTTAGTTTGGTATTGGGAGTAAGAAAGTTCTTAATTCTGTACATGGAACCAAGTTTCTTGTTTACTGTCTTTATGGTTTGACTGATGTGCATGTCAAATTTGAGCTTGTGGTCAATAGTGACACCTAGTAGTTTGGTATTGGTGACAGGCTCAATGATGGTGCCGTTAGTGGACTGAACGTGGAAGGTCATATTATTAGAAAGTTTGAAGTCTCCAGTTTTTGAAAGTTTGTTTATTTTTTAAAATAAAAAAGTAGAGTTTCTGTAACGTATATTAGTAGAAGTCTGGGCGACCGGACTTTTTTTCTATTGGTATATGCTGGATTTACAATGGGCATTGTGGTTGGGCTAACCAGTCAGCATGCTGTTTTTTGAATATTAATGGCCAGTCATTAAGAATTATGATCTGAGTTCTCAAATTATGTGTTCACTAGAGAGATGTAAAGATTCACCTCTTGAGCTTCACTCTGAGGCAAACCTCTTGACATCCATTTCTCAAACACAGCTTATGATCGGAACCCGATCATAATCCTCTGTGTTAATATTTACTGTTGCAGTGACGATTTCTCAAATATCTACTGTTGCAAACAACCGTACTTGTCTTCCATAAAGACTAGTTCTGTTTCTGTGAAGGAATTTTTTTTTCTTGAAAGTAGATTTGGCACTGTTGCTCAGCTAATCCATTTATCTTTTGGATTTTTTTTTTAATTCTGAAAAAATTGGAAAACTTGTACGTTTAGTATCTGTTGTATCTGTTAAAAAAAAAAACTAACACAGCATTATTAAAGTGTGTTTAACAGACAAGTATTCAAAATCATCATCATATTACATTCCTAAACTTATTTTCATATTCACTTTTTTCTGACCAATAAGTTTACATGCTGTTAGGTTTATGAATATAACTGGGTGAGAAAGCAGTTAGTTTCCTTTGCTAGTAACATAATTTCTTAGCTAAACAAACGCACTGGAAAGCTCCAGCATATGAAGGCATGCCAAGTCAGAAAAAGGTGCAACAAAACTCTAAAAACACCAGCTCAAATCACCACAGGAAAAAAAATTATTAAAAAGCTTTTGTAACAGTGCTTCTTCAGGTGAGAAAATAACAGCCTTTATCTGATTTATATAACCTTCAAAACCACATGACCTCAAATACAGTTACTCATTGGTCACCTTAATTTTATCTGCCTTAACTTCAGAACAAGTTGAATACTGCTAAGCTCTTTCAGACCTGGACTTGAATCTGCTGTTAGTTTATTAATCCACAAATATTCTATATTATCTGTTTGAACAACTATGTCCCCACACCTCCTATTCTCGTATAATCTCTATATAACAAAACAATTCAAAACAGTGAGCCACATTTAGTTAAATACACAATAGACAATATTCAGCATTCTATAGTGGCAAGTCTTAATAGAAAGTTGCAGGAGAGAATATGTGATCAGTGGCACAAAGCATAGTGTTGTCACTTCACAGCAAGAAGTTCCCCGGTTTGATTCTTGGCTTAGGTGCCTTCTGTGTGAAGTCTGCGTGTTCTCCCTGTCTTCGTGTGGGTTTTCTCCAGGTGCTCTGGTTTCCTCCCATAGAGGAAAGACATGCAGTAGGTGGATTGGACACACTAAATTGGCCACAGGTATGAGTATGTAGTGTGGAAGAACTACTGCAGCAGGGCTAGCCACTAGGCGGTATAAGCCTTAGATGTAGATGATTGTCACTGTTGAAGTGACACCCTGACCTCACGTGCAAAAATGGGAAAAAGGGGTTGTGTTGTTGGGGGATGGATGGCTGAAATAAGAAGTGTTGAAACAAATGCCTTATTTAGACATATAAAAATATATTTGAATTTTTAGAATTTTTCAGAGATTGTAAATGTGGGGACAAAGTAATTTTGAAGTTGGCATTGTTGTAGAAGCTTGTTAAACGTTTTTCCTGTGGCAATTTGAGATGGCCTTTGTGGAGAATTTCTTAGCTATTCAGTAAACGCATTCCTGATAGAGTACCATATATATTTTTTAACCAGAAGGCTAATAGGCTTTTGACTGTTGCATTGATGGAACATTCCACCGGTGAAATTACTATTTTTGAAGTGTGATTCATTTTTATTATTTTTACTGTTGACGTATATGCTGCCAGGTTTGCCTTGTCAATGCATATTTTTACCAAATAGTTTAGTGCATGGATCTTCTCTGCAGGGGTCCTTTCATTCTGGAGGGCTGTACTACTTTGAAATCCTCATGTTATATTAAAAAGTTGTTTTTAGTACCACTGTTTTAGGTTCCACAAAAGCATTCTGTCCACTGTAGAAGAACCCCTCTAAGTATGGTGTAACACAAGTGTACTCTTCCATCTGCTAATCTTCAGGACAATCATCTGCTGTCAGTGGTATTCCCTTCCACTGTCCTTCCTGCATGGGGAAGCACAACATCCTAGAAACAGTCAAAGCATCCCTTCCCCTGATCAACATTAACGTAAGAAGCATTGCCAAAAAAACTCACAATCTACATGCTTTGCTATCCCACTACTCCCCTGATATAGTAACAGTAACTGAAACCTGGCTTAAACCTCACATTGACAGTAATGACATCACACCCTCAGGCTACAACATCCTACGTAAAGACAGAACAAACAAAAAAAGAGGAGGCATAGCAATGTTATACAAAGATCACCTGTCACTACAGCTCCACAACTCCTCAGTCCCACACATAGATAATGCAGAGATAATTATAGCTAAATTAAACATTAACTCTAGCAAACCCCTCAACATTATAGGAGGATACATACCACCTGGTAACAACACTTCTAGTGTTGAAACATCTATTACATTGATGCTCCAATCACCTTCCCAAAGAAACCATTATCATGGGAGACTTCAATATTGACTGGCTCCAATGCTCCTTACAAAGCCCAACTATTCACATTAACCTTAAGGGTTCACCCAAACCATCACAACTCCCACTAGAACTGACAAAGTCACCAAATAGATGTCTTTACTAGATTGGATTCTAGTAAACTCACTCCACTTTGCATCTCACTCTGGCCATCTCCCTGATAACCTGAGTGACCACAGTCCAACTTTCCTCCTTCGTGATCGTATCCACCCAGTACAACAAACCACTTCCTGCACAATCAAGAATAAAAAATATTTTAATCCTGACAACTTCATCACTGCCCTACAAAACTGCCACTGGGGACACCTCAAACATCTAACCCTAGATGAAGCAGTACTGTCCTTCAACAAAACCTTTCTTGATATTCTTAACACCCATGCACCACCAAGACAAGTTAGAGTCAAAGCCAACTACTCCCTCTGGTTAACCAAAGAAACAAGATCCCTACTGAAAGACAGAGATAAAGCATGGTCACTCTACCATAAAAACAAATCCAACACCACCAAACAAACCTACCTACAACTTAGAAACAAAGCCAAAAAACAAGTGAAAATAGACAAAACCAGTTATTACCCAATTATCCAGAATTAGCACCAGAAACATCCCCAAAAGTTCTGGGCTGCAGTTAAAAACCTATTACAACCAGTTAATATTTCTATTCCCACTACAAAAACAACTTCCAGTACTGATAGCATAGCTACCCAATTCAACAACTTCACTGAAACCATTCTAAACTTGGCCAACAAACAAACTAACTTAAATACTTCCCCAGAATCAAACAATGTTTCACCTCCACAAGATACCTCCACCCAATTTAAACTACACCCAGTATCCACCAGCTATATCAAAAAGCACCTTAAAAAACTAAAACTTACATTAGCCGCTGACAACCTTCCAAGTGACTATCTTAAAATTGCAGCAGATGCCATCTCCTATCCTATAGCAATACTCATTAACAGATCTTTAGCCGAATCACAAGTACCCTCTCTCTGGAAATTATCCCACATAATACCCCTTCACAAAGGGGGGACCTCTTGCGAACTTACTAACTACCGTCCCATTGCCATTCTCTCTCCCGTATCCAAGATCCTAGAAAGAATAGTACACACACAGCTCATGAAATACCTCACCTCACATAACCTACTATCTAATACCCAACACGGCTTTCGTCCAGCACGTAGCACAACTGCCCTACTAACCTTTACCAACAAAGTTAACCAATTTAGAAATAACTCCCTATTTGTATCAGTCTTATTCCTAAACCTGTCAAAAGCCTTTAAACTCGTTAAAATCCTTTCCTCCCTAAACATTAATATCACAACTCTTAACTGGTTCCAAAGCGACCTATCAGATGGGCAACAAGCCGTTCGATGGCAACAAACCCTCTCTCACACCCTCCCAGTCACAATCGGGTCCCACAAGGCTCCATCCTTGGACCTCTCCTATTCTCACTCTTTACCAACCACCTACACACTGCTAGCCCCAAAGCCAGCCTAATTCAATATGCAGATGATTCAACCCTTATCTGTGCAGCCCCATCCCTTACAACCCTCCAAACCCTTACCCAAGACACTTTCCTCTCAGTAGAAAAATGGCTAACCAACTCACACCTGATACTTAATACCAACAAAACTAACAAAACTAACATCCTAATTTTCTATCCCAGTAGAACTGCAACCCCCCCCAACCTTCAGTATTTACTCTAAAAATAACACCATCATTACTCCAACTACCCACACCAAACTACTGGGGATAGTAATTGAGAACAATCTAAAATTCAACCTCCATATAGACCAAGCCATCAAAAAAGTCCACAAGAAACTAGGCCTCCTATACACGAATGCCCAATTTCTAACACCACCTATGAGAATCACCATAGCCAGAACACACCTGCTATCTACACTCCTATACGCATCCCCCATCCTCATCAACCTACGTAAATCAGGCCTTAACAAATTAGAAGCCTGCTATAATAAAATATCCAAATTCGCCACAAAATCACCATACAGATTACATCACTGCCAATCCCTAAAACAGCTCGATTGGCTTGAACTCCCACATCTCCTTCACTTTAACCAGCTAAGCCTAGCCCACCAAATTCTACACCACCCAACCAAAACTTCACCCCTCAGCCATCTAAATGAGCCATACACTGCTCCTAGACCACTCCGCTCTGATAATAAATACTTACTACAGGTTACTAGAGCAAGGAACTCAGCTGGTGAAGGCCTTTTCTCCAACTATACTACTAAACTATGGAACACCCTACTAACTACTCTTACCTCAAGTTCCTCACCAAAACAATTCAAATCATTCCTAATAACTCACCTATCAAAATCCTGGCTCTGCCCCTGCAGCCCCCCAGGTTAAACATCACCTAAACTCCAACCTCACTATCTTTACCCTTGTATAACCTAACATGGTCACTCGCTAAACTAACCTCAAACATTGTACTTCCACAAAAAGAATGATGTACACTCTATCTGTATGTATTATATTGTATATGCTACTTGTGTGCTTTAAGACTACTGTAAAAGCAACAAAAACTCATATTGACATAACTCATATTCACTTAGTTTTTCAATTGTTGATTTTCAATGAATAATTTGTCTGAATTGCTATTTATGTATAAGTCAATGTATGTACCAAACTATATTAGCCTGTTTTGTTGATTTTGTAATTATCATTGTATGACATGGAGCATTTATCCCCGGGCCTCCACTGAAAATGGGCATTTGCCCAGCTAGACCTTTCCAGTAAACAAATGTAAAATAAATAAATAAATAAACAATTTTCAGGTTTGGAATTCTGAAGCAATTATCAAGTGTGCCTTGTTGCAGGTCATGTTTAGATGCAGATCAAGAAGATATTCTTGTTTGGGCCTTTTAGCCATTGTGCAAGGACTGCATCCAAGGACCCAAAGTGCAACCAGTTGATACTTTAAATGCAGCTGAATGAGTAAGTGGGGAGGTATCCAGTCACTACAAAGCGGTATGTCAAAGATTAGACATGAATGTTTGTACATCTGTTTCCACCAAGAAGGCATTTGTACATTTTTTACAGAATGTGTGGCCCATGAGTCAATTGCCTTTGAAATACTTTGGATTGCCCATTTTACCATACTGAGTGCTTTACTTAGATGTAGTTGGATGGTCACAGTTTTGTAATCACTAGAAATAGTAGAGTTTGTGTGGCATTATTTATGGTTTGTTCCCTTATTTGGGCCTCTCTTTCTTTTACTTACTTGTGTGCTTAACTATGTCACTTATTTTCTATAGTTCTTTTGTTTACCAACTGCAGGTAGTTTAAAGTTTTGCATTGATTACTCTTTTGGTTTGTAACCTCCTCGTTCAAGCCTCAAAACATACCTGTTGGCTGTGTGTCAATTTTGGATCAGCCCATTACCCCCAGTTAACAGATTTAAGAGCCTAGTTTACTTATTCATTGTACATTCCAACTGCCTGTTTCAGCTGACATGCAATCTCGCATTTAGAAATCTACACCTTTTCACCTCTGTGCGGAAGTGAATTCCTTGCAGTGTTATGGATGGTGTGTGTGTGTGTGTGTGTGTGTGTGTGTGTGTGTGTGTGTGTGTGTGTGTGTGTGTGTGTGTGTGTGTGTGTGTGTGTGTGTGTGTGGAGGGGGGGTGGGGCAATGAAAACTTCAGATAGCTTCATCTACGTAGAGCAACCTACTGTTTATGGTTAGCAAGATAGTGACAGAGCAAAAACTTAATTTTTGAATGTTCTTCCTGTTAAGTCTTTACATCTGAATTGCCAGCTTAAATTAACATAATATGCTTATAGTGTGTATAGCCTATGTTAGATAATGCAAGCTCATCCATGGGAACCACCCATATTGTCATACTTCGTTGTAGTTGCTGTACTGGAATAGCATCTAGGTTATGATACCACTGCTGTACGGGATTGGCATTTGGGTTATGAGTTTTTAATTGTATGTAAATGTACTCATTTGACATTTTCCAGTGCACCTACACTGATAAATTTTTCTTGATAATTTTAGCACCGCAAATGAATTAAGCACTGATTTGCAGCCTTTAGAACCACTGTTTGGGCCTCCTTTAGAGTCTGCCTTTGAACAAGATTTTTCAGGTGAGGCCATTTTGCATACTTTTTCTGTCTTGAAGATTTGTATGATGTAATCTGCCACCATCCGTGGAATATAGACATATTACTTTTCTCATCTGTCTCTCTCTGACACTTTTTTTCTTCATGGCTTTTTTTTTGTTATTCTTCTTAACAGTTGGTAACTCCTGAAACTCTTTTCTGATGCAGTTTTGGTTTGCTTCTTCAGTAACAAGTTAATCTCCAGCAGCAGTATATGGAGTGGAACATTAGTTTATATCATCTTTACTCTAGTAATAAAATTGTATGACTTGGACTTAATGGTAAATGTTGAATACAGACCTAAAGCTGTTAGAAAACTTCTCCACTTCAAACTAAGTGTGTAGTAGTAAAGTAGTAGTAGTAATGTAAAGTTTTACTTCTATTACAGTAAAATGCAGATAATTTTACTTGGTTCTGTTTTCTTTGTAGTGACACACAGAACTGTTCTGCATTCCAGTCCATCACCTTTTTCTTCATCTCCAGAAAATGTGGAGGACTCTGGTTTAGATTCACCTTGTCATGCTATCATCGGACCATTTACAGATGCCAGACCATGGTCTCCAGGGCCAAACACACCCCAAAGTCCTGTAATCAAAAATAGCATAAACGTCTTGGCACATTCCAAAGAAGATCCTTTTCTTGCCAGTATGTACAGCCACTCGAGCACAGCAAAACCTACAGAGGATCTGAAGCCCTGGACATTTAGGCCTAGTACACCTCCCAAGTCTAATTCAAGTAACGCAACATTGCCTTTTCAGCAGTCTCAGGGAGAGTACTTCTTGGCAGCTTTCAGTAAGCCAGAGGAAATTTCTTTGGAGCATTCAGAACCATGGGTTTCAAAGGTATCCGGGAACAGTGCATGCAACAATACCTCAAAGCGTTGCCGAAGTAGCCATCAAACGGATCCCATACTCAAGACATTTAGTGATAACTCTGTTCCATCAGTTCCACCTAAGGAAAGTTTAAGAACATTGTCATCCAGGTGTGAGAGTCCTATAACAAACAGCACTTTATCATTTCTGGGAAATTATGGGAAAGAGACCCTGCCTGTTTCAGTGTTAGACTCTAAGAATGTCGAGTCTTTTAAAGAAGACACCACTTCTGATACAGAACATTCTTGTTCTTCTGTGGCAAGAGCTCCAGTAACACATGCAGAATGTAGCTCAGACCCTTCAGGCAAAGTGTGTCACTCTAGTAGCACACCTTTGGATAACGCGTCTAACTCAGGTGCCTAGTATGGGAAGTAGTACTGTTGGTTTTAATGCATATCAATATAGCTGCTGCTCACCTTTTCTTCCAGTAAATGTTTACTGTTTATGAATGTCGTACTGTCGATTCTAAACATTTTTTGTTGTTCCTGTACTGCAAATTAAAAGATCTTTATTTGTGAGTTAGAGACTTAATTCAGTAGACTATTTTGGAAAAGTCAAGGTGTATTGAATTTTAAGATTATTTTCAAGTGTTCCTTAATCTCAGAAGGCAACAGTGTTGCTTTTCACCTATTAAAGGTCTTCAGAAATGGCATTGTCATTGTTCTGTGACCATCTGAAATGTTAAGGTAAAGGATTAATTGTTTCAAGTGTGAAGTACATCATAGAGTTTCCTGAGGTAAAATTGTACCAGTGGCTAGATGTGAGAAGAGCCAATGATGTTAGGTTCAGGTATGAATAAAGGAGTTAAGAAAATGTTTTTGGTTATGCAGCTGATTTTAGATTCCCTTTCTGGGTAGTGTGGAATTTATATGTGGTACGCAGTAGTATGCAGCACCAGCTGGATGGATAAAGTGCTGGTATTGACAGTGATTTAATGAGGAGAATGAAAAGGCAAAACTTAGGGTGTTGACACTTGACATGTCTTCTGGCCCTACAGACTGCATTCTACTGTAAGACCCTAAGCAAATCCTGATTCTATCAGGCCCAACTGTAATGTTTGTACTGCCTGAATGACTTTATTTCTGTTTGGTGGGGTTTAATAATTACAAGATTGAAAAGGCATAACTTAAAATAATCAGCAAAAGACACTATATAGTATCGCCAAACCACAGCCAGTATGCAGTAAAAAAACTTTTAATGGTGAGCGCTTTCGCGACAGATTTTGCCACTTCATCAAATGTCTGATGAAGTGGCAAAATCTGTCATGAAAGCACTCACCATTAAAATTTTTTACTGCATATTGGCTGTGGTTTGGTTCTGTTAAGCCGCGGTGGAACAGTGGTAGCGTTGTTGTCTCACAGCAAGAGGTTCTACTGTTCGATTCACGGCTGGAGTGCCTTCTGTGTGGAGTCTGCATGTCCTCCTCGCGGTTGAGTGGCCTCCGAAAGACATGCGTAAATGGGTGTGCCTTCGCTGAAGGTTGGCGTTGGGCTGGCAACTCGGCACCATAAAAATCTACTGTCAGTCATTAGTGGACTGGAGTTCCGCTGTGGCGACCCCTAACCGGGAAAAGCCGAAAAGTCAAACAAAAACAGGCTGTGGTTGTTTCTACTATATTTTGTCTTTTGCTGATTATTGTGGGTTAGTAGAACCATTTACCTGCACCACACCCTATTTCTATATTGTTATAACTTAAAATGTTGACACTTGACATGTCTTCTCATGATATAGAAGCCATTCCACTGTATGACCCTAAAGAAATCCTGATCATATCAGACCAGACTGTACTGCCTGGACGGCTTTATTTTGGTTTGCTTTGGTGGGAATGTTTTGGTTGTCATTAGCCTTTTACCATCCGTCCCACTAGTGCTGCATGGCTGCTTCTGTACCTAACTTCACCTTGTTGGGGAATGGGAGGGACTTTGCCTTGCCAGAAGTGTCTAACTTTTGCAAGTGGTAGTGGAGAACATGAGTGAGGAGCTTGATGAGCCTTCATGCACAGCTGGTTCATTTGCTGTAATTGTACCTTGAATATTTTAGCCAGTGGTGAGCATTAACCAGCTCTTCCCCCAGCTAAATGGAGTGCATGCACTTTTTAGAGGGTCATACCTGTGTGATCCCTGTAACTCAGAACCGTGTGGAACATCATCTGAACCCTCCCCCAGTATGGCTGAGACAAGAGTCTGACTCTTTTTCCCATCTTTGAATCTGGTGAATGGTAGAGGCTGCTCTTTGATTTACTCAATAGTGTGTATGAAACTACGTTTTGTTTAACTGTTGTGGACAGAGGAGTATAATAGTTGGGTGAGGGACTCATCACCAGGGCAAGGTCCTGCATGGCAAGATTTTTGGGAAGGTGATATATTGGAGAAAGACCCACTCAGTTAGGTGATGGTAGCCAGAGTAAATGTGACTGAGCAAAGATATTAGTTTGTTTTAATTTGCTTTATAAAATGTACCAGAACCCATTTCTTATAAACTTTCATTGGTTTAACTATAGCACATCTGTTTGCCTTTCAAAATGGTGTGTGTGTGTGTGTGTGTGTGTGTGTGGCGCACTTGTATGTATGTGCAAATAATTGGTTTCACCTGCAGTGGCACTGATGTCCCACTTGTTTTTTTCACTAAAGTGTTGTGATTTCATTGCCATATGACTCAGCAATATGCTTAAGCTTAGTAGAAATTATTTATTGAGTGCTGTTGGGGTGCTTTGTGTTTGAATATAATTTTAAGTGGTGCTTTTGTGTTGTAGTATCAGTAGTAAATTGTCATCGCAATAGGCAAGGAACTGCAGACGAGTTGGCAGCAGATTGTACAGTCTTTACAGTTCCATTAATTCTATTGAAGTTATTATTTAATTTTGTTCTGTAAAAAATATTTTTTCCCAGAATGTTTTCCAGAAAAAAGACCTCATGTGACATATTAGCATTAGGTGTGATAAAAATGCAGTTTTGTTTTAGTTCCCTCCAACAGAGATAAAATGGTATTGCAGTTGTCAAAAATGTTCTGTCCTTTGTCCATATTCATTTTAAGTGCCATTTTGTGGCTACTCAGAGTAATGTGCATTTTTACTGTCCTGCTTTGTGCACACTAGGCATCCTGCAAGTAATGGCATACTTTTAATTTCAGACAGTTTTACTGACTTTTTTATTTTAGTGAATAAATTAGACAAACTGCAGATCATATATTTCAGTAGTGTTGTAACACTGAGAACATATGTCATGATGTTTCTTTACTGGCTAGTCTGTACACTTTGTCATCACTCATTTTAGTTCCTTCAGATTAATGTTAATATCTGTTTTGAAGTCTAAATGATCTACCCAGTGCTTAGATGAGTCCTATGGAAGAAATGAATAAAACTGTATGTTTTCATATGCACACTGTTTGGGTACCTTGTCCTCTGTTGTATTTACTTTACACTGCAGGCTCAATTATGTGCCTTGGCAACAGATACATTGTCATGTTAAACTCTGGGCCAAATCAGTATTGCAGAAGCACAGACTTTATAAGTGATCCAATGTTGTCTGCTCTGAATTCAACCTGTGGGACTTTGGATCCAGCAACGACCATTTCTAAAACCTTTAGCTTGCCTTGGCTCTACCTCCATTACCCACAACTCCCTGCTCCTCCATCAACTCCCCAGATCTAGTTTGCCACCATTCATGGTCTGCATCTTGGTCCTTGGCTCTGCGTGGTGCTTTGGGTTTTTCCTCGAGATTCTTGCTAGAAGTGGTGAGATTTCCCTCTCCCTTTCCCTTTTTTCTAGTGCTAAGCCTTTGAGTTAGTTTTAGATAGCAAAACGACCTCACTCTACCTAAAAAGCTGGGTTGGGTAGTTAGAACTCTTTTCCTCAGTACTCTTCCCACCCTATTCCCTTGTTGCAAAGAGTTTTTCTTTCTGTGTGTTTTTTGGGTTTTTTCCATGGACAAGGGGTTTGAAAAGTGCATCTCCTGTGGGCACAAACTGCCCTCACAGGATGCATACCTCAACTGCATTTTTTTGCCTGGGTCAAAGCATTTAGACTCTGGTTGTTCTATCTGTGAGAACTTTTGCTCTTGTGCTCTTAAGCTGATTTTGCCATCCAGTTTGGCTTCTGCTGTTTCTAAGGCCTTTTCCTCACCAGGTCCTAAGACCAGATCTGAGAAGCCTCGGCTGCTACACTTTAGGCACTCCAGGAGAGAGCCTGCAAGAGATCTTTCTCAATTTCCACCTTTGGGACAGCTCCTTTGGATACTCCTGGTCTGAAGGTCCCTTAGTTTTCGGCTTCTGCAGGTACTTTGGCACTGGCTGTGGCTCTGATGTCTCAGAGCTGATCGCCTTCAGAGCTGAAATCTTCTAGGAAAGCTTATCCGATCCCAAGAATACTCTGTCCTTTCTGGTAAAAGGGGCAGCTTTGGGCAGGGGAGCATCCCCCTTTCACCCAGTACTCCTCCAAGCTTGCTGAAGTCCTCACCGTCTCCACTCTGATTCAGACCTTCTCTGGCTTGATCCAACATGTGAGGTCCTGCTTGCATACACCATCAAAGCCTTCCTCTGTGGCCTTGTCTGTCTACTCATTGAGGTCAGTGAGCAATATCAAAAAGTCAGAACTGGAGCAACTACTGTTGTCCTTTTTGCAGACACAGAACAATTAGGGCTTATCCCCTCAGGTCTGACACAGACTGGGACCCTTGGCTCCTTCTGCCAGATTTCCTCCTTTGGCCTCTTTGCATCCGAGGTCTTTGGGACCAGTGGAATTTCCATCCCTGTGGATCTCCAACAGCCTGATGGTCTTTAGATCCATTGTATTTCTTGGTAACTTTGATCTCCAGTTGCTTGGGGAAGGTGGCGTTGAGGTGGAGTTTTGGGGTCGGGTCAATGGTTTTGGTATTGGAATTGTCACTAACTCTTGGAGCTTCAGACTTAGAAAGCTCATCTCTGATTTCACTGTCGTGTCTGGGCATGGCCACTTCAGGTTTGGGATTGTCTTTTTTGCCTGTGGGTTCTGGTACCCTAGGTTATAAGAGGCCCACTTCAGACTTGGGCTTCTAAGTTGTGGAGAGGATGTTTTTGGTTTGAGAGAAGGGTTAGATGTCTCCAGTCAGCACCCCCCCCCCCATTTTTCATCTGTTCCGCTGACCAGTTATCAGGCTGCTCCTGGACAGCCTGCATCAGATGGCCTCCAGGCTGCCCCCTTGGAAGGGTTACCCTGTTCTTTCTCTTCTTCTCCAGCTTCGGATGGGAGATTTAAGGGAAGATAAAATCCAAGAGGAAGCACTTGTATTCTCCAGAGGAATCCCTCACTGAAGATAGTGGTCACAAGGAAGGAGAGAGTTCCCCCAAGTCCTGATGTGATGATGCCTGTTTTGTTGACTTATTGGAGGTACTTTGCCAGTGCAGGGGCTGGACCACAGAAGCTTCCTCTCTGGAGGAGTCAGTTTTTCAGGAGGCCTTTAGCCTAGGCCCATCCACGCTGTGGGTGGTGTACCCTCTGGAGATGCCCTCAGATATCGTGTCCCGGGGAGCTTGGAAAAAGCCCAACATGGTAGACTCAATCCCTCGGAAGCCGGACAAAGTCCTTGCACCCCCCCAAAGACAGGCCTTATTGCAGCAAGGGTCCAGCTGTTGATGCCATTGTAGTGGCGGCAGCCACCAAAAATGAGATTTCTGAAAAGAGTGCCTCAGTTCACCCCCAAACAGGGCGTTTCTGGCTCTGGATTGATTAGGGAAGTGATCCAATGCCTCTTCCACCTTTTTCTTTGAGGGCTCTTAATTACTTATTGCACTTGATAAGGCTTCCATAAGCTCTTGTCTCAGAAGTGTCAAGCACCCTCAAAACACTGCAGTCTCCGGATACCCAGAAGAAGATGGAGACTCTCTTGTCCACCTTGACTTCCATCACCAATGTTTCTGTGTGACTTGTCTTGAGCATGACTAATGGAGTGTCCAGAGCAGCAGGTTCCAAGTATTGCATTGAGGTGCCATGCCTGGATCCAGCTGTGCAACTTTGCAGACTGTTTTAAAGCAACATTCATCAGAGCCCCTTTTGACTGATCGTCCTTATTTGGACCCAAGGTTAAGGACACATTGACAAGGAGCAGACAATATGGAAGGTGCTGCAGAGCCACAAGGAAGAAAGCAAATGCAGAACAACCAGCCAGTATCCAATAAGGTACATGAAGGTAGGACTGTGGGTTTAGTAGGGACTGTGTTGGAAAAAGTAAATATCTCACAATATGATAATGTGGATATAAAAATGTTACTTTGTAAAGAATAAATACATATTTTAAAGTATGATGCTTTAGCCACTAAGGGGTTAAAGATGAAATGTAACTGTAGATTTTTTATTTAATGATCTTATTGATGTGCAATTAGCTAGGTAATTGCCTAACTGATGTTTATATGTAAGGCAGGCGTGTGTTTGTAAAGGTGTACTCCTTGAAGGCTTTTTGTGGCTGAGACATCAGAGAAACTGCTTTTTGGTTACTGTCTGGTTGTTCTGCAAGATGGAAGTTGCTGTCCACCATCTGAGTTCACTTTTCGATATCCAGAGGTTATGTTTTCCCCTTTATAGAGTTTCCAAAAGGTCTCCTCGATGTTCCACCCCATCCGAGACTGTTTTCAAGCAGCTTTTCGATCTCTGGTGCTGCAAAAAAGTCACCCAAGAGGTCCTACCAGACCAAAGAGGACCCCCGTGGTCTATTCCAGATTTGTTTTAGTACCAAAGAAGATAAAGGACCTCAAACCAGTTTTGTACCTGAGCAAGCTGAACCTGTTCAAAAAGACCAAGTTCTGGATGGTCATATTGCAGTCCATATTGCCTCTTCTGAAGGATGATTGGATTTGCTTGATATACCTCAAGGATGCCTATTGTCACATAAGGATACATCGGCGTTCTCAGAGGTTGCTTCACTTCCAACTGGGAGCAAATCACTGTCAGTTCAGGACCCTGCCATTTGATCTCACCAGAGACAACCCACCCAGAGTGCTTAGCAAGTTCATAGCAGTGGTTGCAGCCTGGCTCTGACTGCAGAGATTTCAGGTCTTCCTGTGCCTGGACAATTGGATCCCTACCACCCCCAGAAATGCATTATTCATCTGGACCAGGGAACCCCAAATCCAGCCTTACACCCATACAAGTTTTAGTATTCATATGGTGTCATCTGGACATAGTCCGTCCGAATGCCAAGCTCCAGAGTTTTCAGTCTTCGAGCTCAGGCCATTGTCAGTGCTTACAATTCCCAAACCTCCAGCTAACACACTTCTAAAGCTTTTGCTTTATATGGCAGTGTTAAGAGGACTGGACCCTCTGGCCAGATATCACATGAGGCCCTTACTGTGGACAGTGGCCATGCAGTGGTCACTCCTTACACATCCATTAAATTTCCAGATATGACTGATGAGAGTATGTTACAAGCAGATTCAGTGGTGGTTACAGTCTACAAGGTAGACCATTTGTAATTCCTTCTCCTTCAGCCGTGGTCACCACATATGCCTCCCTCCCAGGTGGGGGACATTTCCAAAGGAGGACTGTTCAAGTGTCCTGGACGTCCACAGGGGGTCACATTCACATCACTGTTCTGGAGATGAAAGTGGTCCTCCTAGCGTTGCAAGCTTTTCAGGTCTTCCTCCCCAGAGGTATGATTGCGGTTCAGATGGACATCATGTCAGTTGTTAGGTATCTCAACAAACAGGGGGGACATGTTCTTACCTTCTTTGTTGGATTGCCATGTGGGTCTGGCAATGGGTGATGATCTCCCAATTTTTCCAACAGCATTGTTTGGACATTCATAGGAAACTATTATTTTATCTTGACTGTACCAAGTTGTTCAAAAATCTAGCCAGTCGTTTATTTCCTCAAAATCCAGGCTGGGCTCACCTATGTGTAAAGTAACTTTATCCAAGTGGCTGTCAGATTGTATTTTGTTTGCATATTCTGAGAGGCTGTCAGATTGTATTTTGTTTGCATATTCTGAGAGGCAAGATTCTTCCACAAAAGCCTAAGGATCATTCAACTAGGGCTGTAGCTATTTCTACAGCTTTTCTTTGGAAAATACCCTTGGATGATATTGACATTGCTGCTGCTTGGTTGGGCCTTCATACCTTTGCGTCAAATTATAAGGTGGATATTCAGTCCATGTCCAGAGCTTATTTTGGTTCTACTGTATTGCAGAGTATTCTTTATTAGTTCCTCCCTAGGAAGTGTGGCTGGGGACTTCTATAAGTTGAATCCAGACAGAGCAGACAGCATTGGAAACAGAAAAATGATGTACTCACCATAACGATTGACCTGTGTTGTTTGCCTCCATCTAGTTCAACCTTCCCACCCTCATGCCCAGCATTCTTGTTGATTTGGCAAGTTTTTCCTTGGTGATGACAGGACAGCAAGGGGTCTTTCATTCTGCAAACCTAGAGTTTCACATTTCCCCTGGGTGTTTTCCCAGTAGCTGTGGAGCAGATGGGGACTAGTTGGATATGTTATATCACTATATTGTTTCTCATGGGGTAAACTTGATCTGGGGAGATAATGGAGGACCAGGGAGTTATGAGTAAGGAAGTCAGAGCCAGGATGAGCTAAAGGCTTTGGAATCAGCCAGTGTTGAATCCAAATTCCCACAGTTTGAACCAGACGGAGGCAAAAACAGATCTATCAGTAACCTTCCATTCACGTGTTGCAGTATTCCTTACATCTGGAATTCCCTGCCTTGGATAGTCTGATGTCTGGCCAGTATACAAAGGCTTTCTGTTGCTTTAAAGTATGTCATATGTCACACATAGGCTCCTTGCATAGCATAGGGCATAAAGGTGACATCTGGACATACCATCCTCTGAACTTTATCTCCAGTCCGAACTCATCTCTCGATTGTCGGTCTGAACATCTACATCCTGTTTGCTGGTTAGTGAGCTGTTGCAGATAAGTGCCCACTGGGGTTTCATTTTTTCCTGTCTTTTGGTTGCTTCTGATGTTTCATGTCATCCAAGAAGGGTAAATGCCAGTATGAGGGACGGATTCCCCATTAAGACTGCCATTAACAGTGTTTATTTTACCTAGGCTACTTTCATACCTCCCCAACCATTTTTTTACCGAGTTTTGGGGTTCCAATGAAGGGGTGCCATGATTCCCGAGTGGCACCCCTTCATTTCTGATTTATTATTTTTGTTTTTTTTATTTCCGTGCTGGTAGAGCTGACGTCATCAAATGCGCGATGATGTCAGCTTCGTCATGGCTTCCAGCCTGTTGGAATTGAGCTCAAGGAGTTCACTCATTTCTGGCTGGCCTGGCTGCTCAAATGCTAGCAGGAAGATGCAGCTGGGACTCCAAGTAAGGAGATGAGCCATTACTAACTTGCAGCTGGAAGGAGACGAGACGAGATGTTACTAATGGCTGCTGGGACTCCAAGTAATGAGACGAGCCGTTACTAACTTGCACTCTGGATGCTAACTTTCAGAATCTGCTGCAAGGAGACGAGCGGGAAGTTGCAGCTGGGACTCCAAGTAAGGAGATGAGACATTACTTCAGAATCTGCAGCAAGGAGATGAGCAGGAAGATGAAGACGCAGCTGGGACTCCAAGTAAGGAGACAAGCGGGAATGGCAATTCTGCAGCTGAAGTAAGGAAACTAACGTGTGTGTGTGTGTGTGTGTGTGTGTGAAAATGCCCCCCCCCCCGCATTAATACGCCTGGTGGCTAGAGGTACTCCAGCTCGCTCAAACCCTGTACCTTGGGTACAGTGTAAAAAGAGCCTAAAGTCCCTAGCCACCACCACTTGTAAGCTTTGCCCAAGTTTTTATGTGCTAAGAGGTTGAGAGCTGTGGTGAGAAGTGAGAAATGAATTCACTAAATGATAGCCATTAAGTTGCAGTCTTCCAATATTTCAGGAAGCTGCTGACTTGGCATAGTAGTATGTTGCTCTCACTGTAGTGCATAGGGTCCTGGGTTCAAGACTTGTCAGTGAAATGCATAGTGGTAACCCAACATTTTATTCTAGCAACTTTACCAAATTATACAAGCAATGTTTAAAATGTGTCCCTGGTAAGTCTCTAGCCACCACCACTTGTGAGCTTTGTCCAGGTTTTTTGTGCTAAGAGTTGAGAGCTATGGTGAGAAGTGAGAACTGAATTTGTATTCCCCCATTATTGGCTTTTTATCCAGGTTTTTTGTGCTAAGAGGTTGAGAGCTATGGTGAGAAGTGAGAACTGAATTTGTATTCCCCCATTATTGGCTTTTCCAGGTTTATTATGCTAAGAGGTTGAGAACTATGGTGAGAAGTGAGAAATTATTTCACTAAATGATAGCCATTAAGTTTCAATCTTCCTATTTTTCAGGAAGCTGCTGATTTGGCATAGTGGTATGTTGTTCTGACTGTAGTGCATAGGGTCCTGGGTTCAAGACTTGCCAGTAAAATGCATGGTGGTAACGCAACATTTTATTCTACTAACTTTACAAAATTATACAAGCAATGTTTAAAATGTGTCCCTGATTTTTGACCTTTTGCCCTCCCCCCCAAAAAAAAATGAAATTGAAAATAAGTGTGAGAAGCTGTGCAAGATACCTATGGCTTACACTACTGTGTTTCTATTTATAGTGTGGGTGTAGAAGTAGACTTTTATGATGGAAATGTTCTGAATTGGGAGTTTTGTCATTATTGGTTCATGCATTTTGTTTCATTGCCTACAGCATAGCCTACTGGAAAAATGTTCAAGCAATAAATTTAAAACTCTGTCTAACAAGTGTGTTGTGTTATACAAGGAATATAATTTAATAAAGTCAGGAAGGTGCAGCAAAGAAAAGAACACATGTATGTTTCTGGCTTTGTGTGCAAGGGGCCAATGATTTGAAAACAGCTCAAAGGTAATCTTTATCCACCACTGGCCAGATCCATTTTCTTTGGATGTGGTGTGGATTTCAATGCTGTTTCAATGAATGTAAGTTTCAAGGGCAGAGAAGTTTTAATGCCAAGTCTATTTTCATTGTGAGACAGTATTGCTTTGTTTGCCAGATTTCTGTTAGTGTTTGTGCATTGTTGTGCTGTAAAATGTAAAAATAAAATCCAAACAATCATTGTAGAAGTAAAGCAGTATGCACACATTAGTGTTTATGGTAAATGGGGCGAAATAGCCAGGTAATGGACATTGGAATGGCTGCAGGGGGACTCTGGTGCCATATTTTGGTTGTCTGTTCTTCAGTTTGCGTTTGAAAGTTGGTATCCCACAATTCCATTGGAGTGGGTAGGGTTACCCAATTATTTATGCAAATTAGATATTAATCAGCATGTAGATTTGTACCTATTTTTCATGGGTCTTGTCCAGATTTTTGATGTTTTCAGGTTGAGAGGTGTGGCGCCTTTCACAACCATATGTCCTGTTCTGTCTGTCAGGCTTTCGTACCAAAGACTCTGCGTAGAAGACTTTCTTCCTTAGCATTGTGTCTGGAGAATCAGTGACTTAAGCTTCTCGCTAAGGATACTATGGCAGGAACTTCCCACTCTGAGGGTCAGCTGTTAGTGAAGAAGCTTAAGACACCAAGACCAGAATCTTCCACTGTCCAGACTCCACCAGACATTTCTTCCAAGATGAGTGAGAATCTGGAGGTTGGCCTGGCTTTGTTGAATTCCTGTGCTGCAGCTGGGTTGGAGGCTGGCAGGAATCTGGCTTTCAGCACGCCCTATGAGGCTTTGCAGATGTCTATTTCAGATGTTCAGGGGGAGCTATGGTTAGTTATTTCTGAGGGGCCTAGGGTTGTTCCACAGATTTTAGTTAGGGAAGAAATCCCTACTGCTGTTATTGCATGCCATTGTGCGTCAGAGCCTTTTAAGTTTTACAGGGCAGATGTCCCATTAAAGAAATAACAAAACATGTTTTTCCTGTTCCTAGGGATCCTCAGAGTGAGCGGCAGGCCTTCACTCGGTTTGTTTAATGCTTTGATGGTGTTGACACCTCCTCAGGAGGCTTCTGTTCCAGCTCCCTCTTGGTCCTGTATGCCACTTAAAAAAACAAAGGGAACAGGATTCCTCTGAGGAGTTGTTGGATTCTGTTGAGGAGTCACTTGGGTACTCTTCCCATATTCCTTCTCCTTTGGACTGTGGGTTTGAGGAAGAGGAATCTACCAGTTCTGAGTCTCCAGGATGATGGGAGTTTTTTAAATGCTGGGATTGTGCTCAGATCTCCGAAATCCATAAGAGGTACTATGAGTTGCTGCAGATGGAATGTCCAAAACCTTCTGCTGTTCCTCCTGTTTTGGCTGCTTTGTTGGATGCTTTTTCCAATGCCTCTAAAGCCTCTGATTCTTTGCCCCCTCCTCCCAAGAAGCCTAATAGGTTTTATAGGGTGCCTGAGGACTGTAACTTTTTGTACAAGTGTCCTTCTGCTGATCGCTCAGTGGTGTCTGTGGCCTTTGACATGCTTTCTCACTTGTTTCCTTCACCAACGTTACTACCGTCTGGTAAAGAGAGCAAACCCATGGAAAGGCTAGGTAAGAAGGTTTACATCTGGACTACCTTGGCTTTTAGGGCTATTAATTGTCAGACCCATATGTCCAGGTATGTGTTGACTCTTCTTTTTCAGGCCTGTCAGGTTATTTCTGATTTCCTGGACTCTGAGGGAAAACTTCTGCTTTTTCTCTGTTAGGGACTTCCTTTCAGGTGGTTTGTCATTCCATCAAGTGTAGTTATGATGTAGCAGATACTTCTTCTAGGGCTGCTGCTTTTGGTTCAGTGGGGAGGTATTCTTGGCTTCGGCTTCAGCCATTTCCTGATGATATCAAGGCTAAGCTGATAGATGCCCCTCTTGATATTAAACTCTTGTTTGGGGAAGCTACTGCTGATTTGTTTAAGTCCTTTCAGGATAAGGAGAAGGTGTTACAAGAACTCAAACATGTGCTTGTCTCTCTTGTTGCTAAATTTCAGAGAAACTATCCTAATAAGCCTGCCATTGTTCACAGGCAGTCTTGCCCTCCTCCTGAGGGCAAAAAGAGTGGCAAGCGGCCTCATCCTGCTAAGGCTACTTAGACTTCAGAGTCTCAAAAGTCTTCCTTTCCAGAAAAAAACAGGTGCTGTCTGACCGTCAGTCTCTTCCCAGCCATGTTCCTCTTTCTCTTCACCTTTCTCTCTATTCCTGTTTGGCTTCAGATTACTCAGGATTATTGGGTTTTGTCCATTATTCACCAGGGGTACTTCATGGTGTGTAAATCCTGTCCCCATTTTATGGGGGTTCCTCAGCCTTCTTGGGAACAACTCCCATGAAGCCTCCTTTTAGACCCATTGTAGCAGGTGAGGGCTGGTTGACAGAGCCTATCTCTAGGTTTCTGGATAAACAACTTAGAAAGGTTTTGGATGAATCTGAGGTAGCGTTAAGGAACACACAACATTTTTTAAGGGATCTATATAATGCAACCAATGGAGATAATAATAAAAGCGTTGAGGTTCTGGCAACTCTAGATGTGATCTCATTATTTACATGTATTCCTAATCAGGAGGCGATAATGATGGTGAAAAGTGCCTTAGATAGATATGGAAGATTTGAATCAAAACAGGTGGACCATTTCTGTCTACGTCTGGAATTAGTTCTAGACAATAACATTCTTCTTCAAAGACAAGTGCTACTGGCAAAAAACAGGAGTTGCTATGGGCACTAGCTGTGCGAACTCCTATGCCAACTTAGTAATAATGGAATGGGAATATCAACACATTCTAAATAATTTGAACCCACATATAATAATATATCAACGTTTTGTGGATGATCTTTTTATAGGTTGGCAGGGGGGGTGAAGAGAGTTTAGAACTTTATACCTGATATTTGAACATCAGCAGTAACTTTCTAAAATTCACCCTAAACAAATCCATGAGTAAAATTGATTTTTTGGATGTAACTATAGCTAAGCAATGAACTGGTCTAACCACCAGCATTCATAGGAAAGAATGCCATCATCCCACATATTTGCACAGGGAAAGTATGCATCCACAACGCATTTTTAGTAATATCATTAACTCATTAACTCCGAGTACCTTCTCATGGCGCCTCTGTGCTTAACACCGAGCGTGCCATGAGAGGATACTAAATGCAAGCTGTTACCCCCGAGTAACTTCCACAAGCTCGATAATCTCTATTGCAGGTTTGTAGCTGAGTTTAATGTGAAACATGCTGACATCGTAACTGAACTTGTAATTTATCTTATTCAGTTATGATTCAGCATGATTTTACATTGTTTACATTAAACTTTTATTAGAAAGTCTTCTTCTAAAGTTGTTGATAAAGCAAGTAGTGGCAGCCAATCGGATTTCTACAATCCAAGCCACCACTTGCGTCACACCTCCACCCCCAAAATTATGTTCTTTTGTTTTCCACTTAATAAATAATTTGCAGTTAATAACTAGGTGAATGCAATGTTTTTTTTTTTTTTTTTAAATTACATTGCCGAAGCTGTATTCTGCATTTAGCATGACACGTTGTGTGTCAAAGGCTGGGAATGAGGGTTCTACCTCTGCAATTACAGCGAAAAGAATAGTAAGCATATGTTGTGTCTATAACCATGATTTTTGTGTGTTATGTTGTGTGCTTATTCCTGAAAACTGGATTACATGATTAATGATTTTTTGTCAAGTATGTCTATCCTTCTTTCTGGTCTTTCCTTTGTCCTCTTTCCTCTTGAATGTATATGTTAAGCTCTTACAATTTCTAACTATGGTTTTTCGTGAAGAAGCTATCTTTTGCCTTTCTTATGTCTTTGCTGGGAAGAGGCTACCAGAACAACACACTCTAGATGGGCTCTTGTCAAGTGTCTTAGACAGGCTCTTGTCAAGTGTCTTATAACAAGGGCTAACAGCTTTCTGTTTTCTACACATACTGCCTCTTCTTGTACATTCCAGGACCCCACTGGCTTTTACTGCTGCTCCTAATAAAGCAAGCTGTGCTGAAATATGATTTGCTGTCTAATATGGATATTTATGGGCCGTTTCAGTTTTTTTTTCCTGAAGATAAAAAGTTGTATAAAACAGTGGTAGAAGCCTGAGTTGGTAGTTTCCATGATTCCGTGAAGCAAGTGGTGGCAGCCAATCAGAGTCTGGAAAGTAGTGATTGAATCAGGAAAGTGCTGCAGCCAGTGTTTGAGTGTGAAGCCTGAGTAAGGGTTTGAAAAAAATTTGTTTGAAGGCAAGAGACTGACTTTCTGCGGTAGTAGTAGCAGCAGTAGACAATTATCAGGTCAGTGGGTAAGACTAACTCAGCATTGGCTTTAAACGTCTGAACCTGTTTAGCGGAGTCTAGGTTTCGATTACCTATTCTGAACCACTGGCATAGCGGGGGGGGGGGGGGGGCTGTTTTTCTGTTCCACACACAATTTTTAAAAAAAGTCTCTTCCTTTATGGTTCACGGAACAGAACTGTTATGCTTTGCTTGTAGTGTTATTCAGAGTTTATTTGACTGTTTTGTAAGTGTGTGTGTGCGCTAACCCTAAGTTTCATGTAACTGGTGTGTGTGTGTGTGTGTGTGTGTGCGTGCACATGTAGAGGGATGCCTGTATTACAGTAGAGAGGGGGCTGGCATGGAGAACTTTAGCCCAGTTAGCTCTGACAGCACAGTATTCTATTAATTGAAATGGAAAAGCGCCGAAAATGTGGTGCTTGAACTGGTTACTATTCAATACTGCAAAAAAAAAAAAAAAAAAAAAAGTACGAAAGAGCATTTTATTCTCTCACTCTGGAGCAAGATGCCGAGCAGGTAATACTTTTAGATTTGGTTGTAAAAGTTGCGTAAATGGCTGTGCTTATTGGGTCCAGTGCTGTGTTAGACTATTACAGGATTTACAACTTTTACAGCAGAATGTGCTGCTCTGTGCAGCTACTTTTTACAGTTCTTTGCAAAGCGAAATACTCTTGCTTCTGTTTGTGTTTTTATCTGGACATTGGTCATATCCTCATGAAGAAAACGTTTCTTTAAAAAGTTTGGAAGAAATGTAGTTGCGTACGATGGCTGGCTGGTTGCCAACCCACCTCTCCTTTTATACATCACAGAGGCCGGGGATTACTGTAACAATAGTTAATAACGGCAATGTCCTGTTGTAGTTGAAGATCTTAGATTTAGCCCGTTTATATTAATATGGTGAAGCTCATCATGGAGTTAAAGTCTAGCTATCCAGTTTGTATGCATTGAATCCATATCTCTCAACGAATCGGGGGCAGATCCAGAAAAATGGCGGCATTTTTAAAAGCATCAGTATTATTAACTTGAGACAATGAATAAAACGTGCAAATTGATGTACATTTTTGAAGTAACAGAGGGGTTAAGAGGAACAGAGTCAAGCTTTCAGTAAACATCGGGACAGTTGAGATATCTGTCAGTTATGTCCTTAAAATGAATGGAACGCAGGGTTAAGGCACAGATTATAATTATATACCAAGTTACTTTCCTGACCCTTGATCTCTTGATGTGCATTTGTTTGCATTGCATTTGACATTTAATAATTTAGTAGTTTGAGATGGTTGTGCTAACAAAGAAAATCTATAGGCATTGTGGGTTGTTTCACTTCCTATTACCTTTTCTTCTTGTTGGTTTGTTCCCAGTACATTGTTCTTTTGCTAATTTTCTTTAGTTACTTCCACCCACATTTTTTGCAACATTGTTGTTGCAGCTTGGAAGTGGATGACATGATGGTAGAGAAAAGACTGAATAGCCCGTTTATGGAGGAGACAATAACAATGCAGCAAAGCCACTTCGCTTGGGGTCCAGAGTCTGCCTTTCTGCAAGATGACAAAGTAGAAATATGAGTTGTGGTGGGGGGGAACAGTCTCCTGAAGACAATGAGGAATGTTATCTGGCATGGAGCAACCATATATTTTGGACAATATTTCTGGATTATCTAGGATTTAGGTGAGAGGAATGGCTCAGTAATGTAAATGTTACACTACGTCTATACTGAAAGATGGTAATGAGTCAGTCTTCCCTTACAATTGCACCAGGAGTATAATAAATGTCTGCTCAACAGGGTGCAGCAATTATCACCTTTGTATGAGCATGCAGAACATTGCAGTAATGAAATGCAAGTCATTATCACATTATTAATTTACAGTCTGTGCTGTTATAGAATAACACTGAGTCATCCCTTGTCAGGTAAAATCCTCATGCAGCTGCCACTGTTATTCACTTTAGGAAAAGTCATTATCACATTCATGAATGCACTTGCTAGGTTTTGGTTTCTGTGTATGTTGAGTCATGCAGAAATGTTCCCTCAAAATTCTTTTGTTTCTTTTTTTTAATTGTTTCTATTGTAAGATAGCAGTGAAGGTATCCATTGGGGTTATATCGTTCATATTTTTGTGAATTACTACAAATATTGCTGTTTTCCAACTGCCTCTGTATAGGTAAGTAAGATATTGTTCTATACTGTTTTGTTTTTCATCTGTCAGTTCAAGTGTAAGGCAACACACCCCTCAAAGAAGATGGCATCTGTTCAGATAGGGAACATTTCAACATGCTGAACAAGACCTCATTTTGAAGACAGTATTACAACATGATAAAATAACTGTATCTGTGTATGCTGTACACATGTAGAGATATCACAGTTTGTATAGGACATGGGTTATGGAAATTATGACATTTATTTCATATTTTGGTAAATAACTTTGCAAGGAAGCATGTCAATGTGCTAAGTAATACCTGGGTCATGGGTCAGCTGATGAATCCAACACATTTCTACAATTTCTTGCATGGTGTCCCTGTTTATACGGTAATAACCCACTATGTTAGTGTCATGGAGAGCATGAAATGTTAAGCATGGTCACATGACCCTGTGTCTCCAGGTAAGACAACATGCCCCATCGGGCAAAGCAGCTGCAATAAGATCCTCTTCTAAATATACGTTTATAAAGGCTGTGACAACCTAAAGTGTATTTGCACGATGTACTCCATCTTAACATGTGCATATATCAAATCTAATTTGCCCTTGACATTAACTTTAACTTCCTGAGGGACTCTGCTGCTGACTGGCCTCTTTGTGGAGATGGTCGTCCCTATTGTAACTTCTTGGGTCCTATCTGAGTCAGCTAGCTATCCAGTGCATAACATGGGTGTTTATGTCTATAGATCCATACGTTTATTTGAATAAGGTATTGTATTAAATGCCTTAGCTAGGTCAAGGTAGGCAATAAGCATCATTGTGTCCTCATCCATTGCCTTAGAAACCTTCTCAAAGAAGTCTACCAGGTTGAGAAGGCAAGATCTGGCCCTGATAAAACCAAATTTGGCTTCAACTGTAGCACCATTTCTTATGCAACACTTCACTGGATAATTGGCAGTCGTGGTGGCCACGTTGTTATTTTGTGTGGTCTGACATAATTCCTCGACAGAAATGGAAAACAGCACACAGTCAACGGGCAGCGTACAAGGCCAGACGTTTACAGAATGGGTTCATGCATGGCTTGATGCACAGGGTCGGTGGATCTACAATCTGTCATGACAGCATCACTGCAGAAGATGTTCACCTGTTCAGAAGAGATGACATTCACCTAACTGAGGAGGGCTTTGCGTTGCTCCTGACTGACCTCCACAATGGCGTGAGGAGAGCTATGCAGGATTGGTAACATGCATTTTGTGAGAAGAATGGAAAACACCCATGAACAAGTAGTACCAGTATGGTAAGCAAAACTCTGTTATGAAATGTGTTGTGTACAATATATTTTTCTGAGTTTGTCAAATAACTGTGGCAAGGAGCTGGTGAAGATGCTGAGAAAGAACAACTGTTTCAGGAGAGTGCTAGCACGTACAATCTAATATGTCAGTAACCATCCTGCAATACTTCTTTTTTATTCTGCTTTTATTAGGCATGTGTAGAGTTTAGATGACAGGAAGGGCTTAGTAGTACAGAACTTGATCCCTTGGGTCCATTGCTGAATGGACACATGTAAAGAGAAAAGGCATAGGTAAGGCAGACTGCTGACACTGAAGGAGGTCGTGAGACTGCAGTAGTATCAGCTGTCTGAGTGGGTAGCCAGCACAGCTATCAGACAGATCAGATGGCCTTGCCTGCCACTGAAGTCCCATGCCTGTCCTGGGTTCATTAGTAGAGTGGTGGGCCTTATTTTGCTTTTTCTGTTTACATGTACCCATTCAGCAGTATGTTGGCTACAGCAAGCATGTGTATATTTACAATCATATGTGTCTACATGGTAAAACAACTGGGTATGAATGCTGTACACATGTACAGATATCTGTTTTTAGGACTCAGGTTATGGAAATTGTGATTTATTTCATATTTTGGTAAATACCTTTGCTAGGGAGTGTTGAAATGTGCTAAGTAATGCCTCATTTTGAAGACAGTATTCATAGGTCCAACATGGTAAAAGAACTGTTCCTGTATGTTGTACACATGTACAGATATCAAAGATTGTTTCAGACTTATGGTTATGGAAATTGATTGTTTTCATATTTTGGTCAATAACTTTGCAAGAGAGCATCAGAATGTGCGAAGTAATACCTTATTTTGAAGACAGTATTGATAGCTCCAGCATCATAAAAGAACTGTGGCTATATGTTGTACACATGTACAGATATCAAAGTTTGTTTCGGACTTAGGTTATGGAAATTATGATTGTTTTTCATATTTTGGTAAATATCTTTGCAAGGGAGCATGTCAGTGTGCCAAGTAATGCCTCATTTTGAAGACAGTGTTACTCCTTACAACATGGTAAAAGAACTGTGTCTGTGCAGTGTACACATGTACAGATATCATAGTTTGTTTAGTCATGTAGGATTATGAAAATTATACATTTCCAATACTTCTCATTATTATGCCCATATCTTTGTAAGGGAGCATGGTGATGACACAAATGATACATCATTTTGAAGCTGACATTCAGATGCACATCTTCTACACTATGTACCCTCTGTCTGTTACAGGTGATGAGATATTATGCTTTGTTTATTTATCAGTTATGAGAAATGTTATATGAATCATATTTCTGTGAATATCTCCATAAAGGCGCATCACACAGTAATGGTTAAGGTATCATTTTAAAGCTAACATTCATACAATCAAATTACATATGAAATGTATGGGTTTACATGGTACATTGACCAAGATATTGTGCTTTGCTTTTCCAAAAAGGTAATAAATATGCACAATATCAGCATTCCTTGCCAAATATTTAATAATGACTTTGATATGCACTATCAGCATTTACACTATTGGAAAGGTCACTGTCTGCTGAACAACTTCCGCATTTACATTTTTAGTCTAGCTGTTATAGTTAGAGTTATGAACATTTGTTTTCTGTATGGTATTAGAAATGGATTTTCTGAAAATGAGCTCAGGCTGCACTGTTGTTCCTATGGTGGAATTAAGCAGGCAGATTTTTCTGAGTTGCTTCGGAATGAGTTGAGGGACAGGCTATGAGGACCTCATGTTTATCCTGTGATGACAAGGACTTTCGTCAGGGACTATGCCACGTATGGGATGACTTTATGGGTAGAGGCTATGGACATGTGGAAATTGACAAGGCATATAGTAAAACAAATGAGGAAAGAGGAGGGAGGGCCAAGTCCTATTTTTCACAATGAAATGATACAGTTAAGTATACTGAAAGTAGTTATGTGAAAATGCCCATGGTTATTACCTATACATCAGAGGTGAATAGGATTAGGGAAGTTGTCAGAAGTAACTGGCATATCTTACACACTGATGAGAAGGTAAAAGAGCTGGTAGGCCAATGGCCTATTATTGTGTGTAAAAACAAAAAGAACCTTAAACAATGTTTATGTTATCCTAGATTATGTCATAATTTAGGGGTATGACAATGGGGTACACGTAAATGTCAGGGATGTGCATACTGTGATTATATTGATCAGTCTATGTATTTTAAGCATCCAGAGACAGGCTATTTATGGAAACTTAGGGTTTCAGCAGACTGCAATACTCATAATGTTATTTATGCAGCACCACTGTGTTTTGGGCTTCAAATTTTACATAGGTAAAACTAACCAGAAACTGAAAGAGAGAGTGCGGGGTAATTTGTATTGTACGAGAAGAGGGAATGACTGTAGTGCTTTAACAAAACACACACTAACAAATAGCAACACACATACATTTCTATTCCAAGTTTTGCAAGTTGTGACTGAGTGTGTGTGTGTGGGGGGGACTTGGTAAACATGACAGAAAATGTAGAATCACAGTGGATTTTAAGGTTAGGAACGCATATGGGAATGTGTCTAAATGACCATGTACCCCTAAAACCAGTATTAAAGGTAAAGAAAAATAGATAAATGTATTATTCTGCGTTTTTGTGTTTTTACTTTTTATTCTTTTATGTGCTGTTTTTAGATGCTGTTACTTTAAAAGTAAATGCCTTGTGTATCGATTAGGATTCTGCATTGTCATGTTAACTGATACTAAAGTTTAGTATAAAAGAATTCATTTGATTTACTTTTTTGTCTGATGAAGCGGTAGTTAACACTGCAAAAGCGCTAACTTTTAATAAAACCTGTGGATTTTACAACTGCTGAGCCTTCCCTTTCTGCCTGTTATTAGCTGTGGCTTTGCTTGGATCTTTATTAAATTATCATTAAAGACATAGGCACACTTACATTAATAGAAAAGAAAACAAACCATATTAACATTTTCCAATTACACACATTATACATAGTTTCTTTACAGGTGTCTTTTAGTCCAGCATTACATAAATTGCTTAATTTCTGCCTTCCCTTAAACCTCACTCACCTCCTGAACATTATTCTGCATGTATTATTCCCGCAAATTACATTTATTTCTGTGTAGTTTTCTTCTTCCCTCTTCCTGTTATTTTATTTCTTTTACAATATTTAATATGTCTAATACAGTTGGTTTAGATTTCCATTTTCTAGTAATTGCTTTTTTTGGCAACCAGGAGAATTAAACGTAAGGCCCTTTTATGCCTAGGCAATGCAGAGCCATTATACCAGATCTAATGAGTAATTTCCTTAGTTACAGCCATTTTTTCCAGTATTTCTGACATAGTTCTCTGTTGGGAATTTTTTAAATCTGCCAACTCATTACACTCCCAGAAAATATCTTCCCAGTTACCTCTTTCTTCCCGATCACACCTCCAACATTCAGTATCTGCTTGAGGAAAAATTCCTTGAAGTCTGCTTGGCGTATAAAAATACCTATGCAAATGCTTCCAAGCAAAAATCTTACATTTTCTGGAGTTTGTTGAATACTAAGGAGCCATACATATGTCTCTCCCATTGTTTCCTTGTAAATTCCTTTTCCAGTCTCTTCCCAATCTTTTCTAACCTCTGATTGAATCTTATAGTTACCATGCAGTATTTTATATGCCATACTAATTGTTTCCTTTTTAATAGCTGCTTCTGCTCTAGATTTGACTACAAACTTTACAACAACAGGTCCTTTCAGTTAGGACTCCCTTATGCCTTTCTCTTTGCCTGTACTCTATCAATCCCTGTTAGGAAAGGCAAGTCTGTGCCTTGAAGTCATAACTTGTTCTCGGCGTCATTCCACTTTCTTACTTTTCCCTCTCGTTATTTGCTCTCAGTACCTTGGTTCTTTTGCCATTTTTTTCTAGTAAATTCCGCCCCCTGTTGCCTATTTTCTGTACCCCTACTTGGAGACATCCATATGGGTAAAATCTCCTGTCTCCATTCTCATGTTGGCTTAGTTCTTAGAATACTTTCTGCAACTGTATGAATATTCACCATATTCTGTATGGTGGTCATTCCTTTTAAGGAGTTGCATCCAAAATCCAACTCTCCAATTTTCTTGGACTCCTCCCCACTCCTCCACCACCACATTTTATCATCATCCCTTTTCACTTTGAATGATAACCTTCTGCTTGTGTTATTGTATGTGAGGCCTAACTGTGTAGCTGTAAAATATCCCTTCAAGCCAAGTAATCCAAAACCACCTTGTTCTGTTTGGAGGATCAGTTTATCCCATGTAACTCTTGCCTTCTTTCCTACCAGATAACGTCCTTCGACTTACTGTTAATTATTGCCCATAGTTCTTTTCTTGTTGATAAAAAAGTATGCCTGACCTGTATATAAAACTAACGGGACTAAAAAACATTTTTACCACTTGAATCTTACTGTCCACATCCATAAGCAAGAAATTCCAGTTTCTCAGTTTTTGTATTACCTTTTGCTTAGTCCATTCCCACATATCCTTAGCTGCCATAACAGAAGCCTTTTTAATCCATACTCCTAAATACTTTATCTTATGTCTCTATATATATGGTTATTACTGAACCAAGTCTTGAGTGGGTACAGAATTTACAGCTGTAGCCTTTGTTTTATCTTCATAAATTTTATATTCTGAAAAGACTTGAAACAAAATGTTCTGCAGCAAAGAGATGTCCTTTTCCTGGATTTAGCAAGTACAAAATAATGTCAGGAAAGTCTCACTTGGGTGAGACATCTGTTATACAAGTTGGAATTCCATGAGAACAATCAAAAGTCCTTTTTGACTCCTTCATGCAGGATTGTGTTCCAGGGGTGTCAGATGGACCTCAGTTCAAAGAGATTTTCTTGCACAGGAAAAATAGGTGTATATCTAGATCTGTGTCTAAGGTTTTCCACTCAGATTTCTGTCACTGTGAGGCAATACCTCAGGATTTTGGGTCTCATGGTATCTATGATTCTCATGATACCTATGATTCTCATGATAACCTTGGCAGGACTCCACATGAGAAAGATAATGTTATCTTAAGTCTGTTTGGCTCCAGCATCAGCATTCCCTTGTCTTTTCAAAACCCAGTGATTGGGTTTGTCAGTAGAAAAATTACTTAGTGGAGACGGCAAATATCCCTAAATTCACAGATCTCTCTTTATCCCTCCCTGTTCCAAAGCACTCTGTCATCTCAGGTATCTCAGACTTTGGTTGAGGAGTAGTTTTAGGAGGGAAAATAGTGCAAGTTGTGTGGGACATCTAGGACAGATGCAAGCATGTAAGTATGTAAGAGATGTTTGCCCGGATCAAGGCACTCAGCTCTGAGTCATCTTTGGTTCCCAGGACTTTTTCAGGTTGTTTCAGACAATACCAGAGTCGTGGTACATCTTCAACCAGGGGGGATAGTGGTACATCTTCAACCAGGGGGATGTTGGCCGTACCATATTTGCAGACTAGCCACGTTATCTTGGGATATAACTTTACAGCACAGTCTAACTCTACAGGCTTCCTTCATTCGACCAGAGCAATACTGTGTGGCAGACGAACTGAACAGGGCAGGGCTGATCCCCATGTCTGCGAACTATATCAGGGGCTCTTCCAAGATTTAATGCATCTGTGGGGAGTTCCTCTAGTAGACAGATTTGCTTTGATTCTGCTCCAGGACTCAATGTTAGAAGGCCTGGAAGACAGACGTCTTTCTTTTACAGGAATGTTCCTGTATGTTTTCCACCCTTTCAACTGAAATCCAGGGTACTTCTGAAGATTCAAAATGAATCCCCCAAGAACTTTGCGGTGACTCCCTTTCTGGCCCAGTCATCAGTGGTTCTTGCTTCTTTTGGAAATGGCCACAGGCAGTTACCACAAGCTTCCTCACTGGATGGATCTGTACTTACATAAGATAAGGGTTGTTTGATAAACCTGACCCCAATCAATTTCAACTGACTGCCTGGATGATAGGATCTTCTTTTCCTTTAGGCATCTGTTTACTGAGGATGTTCAACAGGTACTAATGGAGACAAGACAGTCTGTTAATAGAGAATCATACATTAACAAATGGTAAAGTTTTTCTAGTTGGTGCCAACAACAACAACAACAACATAACCAGCACCCATTCAAGGCTACCTGTTCTCTGGTTTTACAATATTTTTGTTAGTTACTGGCCTTTCTTACTTTTTCATCAAGGTTCATATATTTCATCCTGTGCCATCCGTTATCCCAGTGAGTTCCCATATGACAGAACAACAGATGGCACAGGATGAAACTGAAGAGACTGTGCCGCAGGAAATGGAAAACAAAAAATGTGCTCTCAGTTTAGAAGAAAATGAGCTAAGGGAAGAGTTGCTTGATTTAATAGAGACATATTAAGATCGATGAAAGAAATAGACTGCAGAAGGTCAATAGAACCCAAAAAGTCAGAAGTTTGATAAAAAATGAACATTGTAATTAGGATTGTCCATAGAGATCCATGCAATATAACAGAAGTAAACAGGATATATTACTGTGCAGCTAAATTAATAACTGATAAAGTTCTATCACAAGAACACAAGGCACTGAGGGAAAGGAAGGGGAGAAATCAAATACCATCATGAAAGTATTGAGTAGAGAAAACTATAAAGCAGTTAAGAGAAAAAGAAGTGTCATTGGTGGAAGTGTATTGAAGAAGGAACAGATCAACAAAAAATACTTAGAAAGGTAGATATGATAAAAGCAATGCGCAGTATTAGAACAGATCAGGATTTGTCATACACTATTGCAAATAACAAACTAAAGAATCTCAGCACAGGAGGAAAAACTTAGACGATATGCAGATAAATATAATGGAAAAGTACAAAATAAGCAAATGACCCAAAAAGTTTTATACAGAATTGGGAAAGAAGATAAAAGGAATTGAAATACCACCAAAAAGGGAAATAGATATATTTTGGAGAAGTATTTATGAAGATCATGTGGACCATAACAAAGATGCTAATTGGATAGAAGAAGTAAAAGAAAGAATAAGGATATGAAATGGGATGAAGTAACAGCTAGAGAGATTGAAATAAAGTTACGAAAAGCCTCTAACTCGAAAACCTCAGGTACAGATGCACTACCTAACTTCTGGTTAAAGTATTAACATCATTGTGTGAAGATTTAGCCATGAGTAAGAACCGTTTATATGTGCACGCCTAACAGACACCAACCTGGCTAGCAACAGAAAAAACAATGCTCCTTCTTAAGAGTGAACATGCAAGCTACCTTAAAAGTTATAGACCAATAACTTGCCTTCCCACAACGTATAAACTATACACTGGAATTGATGCCGACAGGGTTTATAGTCATTTAGAAGAAAACTCAATTATTACAATAGAACAAAAGGGCAATAAAAGAAAGTCATATGGAACACAGGATCATTTGTTGCTAAATAAAGTCGTAGTGGAGAACTGTAAAAAGTGGAAGAACCTAAGTATGGCATGCATTGACTGCAAAAAAGCATTTGATAGTATCCCACATTCATGGATGAAAGAGTACTGAAAATGTATATGATACACCCCACACTGATCAACTACATTACAGTGACCATGAAACAGTGGCAGATCAACTTGCAATTAAGCCATGGTAAAGGATAAATTATTGTCCCGGGGATAAAAGAATTCAAAGGAGGACATTCCAGGGTGACTCTCGATGTCACCGCTGCTGTTTTGTCTTGCCCTTAACCCATTAAGCTGTCTACTTAACAGCTTAGGCCATGGCTATAATTTTGCTCCTAGAGTACAACAAAGACTTCTCTTCTTCTCTTGTTGATGATTTAAAACTTTATAGCTCATCAGATGAGGAACTGAAAGCACAACTGCAAGTTGTCAAAAGTTTTTCAGATGATATAAGAATGTCATTTGGTCTTGATGAATGTGCAAAAGCAACTTTTAAAGCAGGAAAACTGCAGTGCCAAGAAAACATCAGTTTGGGACAAGAATGTGATAGAACTTGAGCAAGCGGGAGTGTATAAATATTTGGGAACTGATGAAGGCTCAGCAATAAAACATGAACGAATGTGAATAAAACTTCGTAAGGAATACTTTAAAAGACTTAAATTAATCCTGAAAACAGCATTGCTTGGAACAAAGTTCAAGCTATAGACCAATTTGCTCTTTGTATCCTAACTTATAGTTTTGGAGTGATTGACTGGCCCCAACATGTGTTGGATTGTTTAGACAGGAAAACAAGAAGGATGCTTCATGCTCACCAAATGATTTACAAAAATGAGTGCATACTAAGATTATATATTCCCTGTTCCAAGGAGGGATGGGCCTCCTTGAAACTGATTACATATATAGATCTGCAGTGGTGGGACTGCACACATATCTGCTGACCTCACGAGACCCAAACGTAGTGAAAGTTTTGAAACATGAGGAGAATAAATCTAAGATGACTTCTCTGCTTAATCTAGCATAAGCATATCAGCATCAAGCAGGAATGGAAATCAAACCAGAAGTAGATAAAAAAAATCAGGCAGCAATGGAATGTGCCAAAACCAAAAGAAAGAACATAAGGTGAAGGACCAAATGAGAAAGCAAGAAATGTGGAAAATGCACAAATACAGTTGCAAGTATAGAAAACTTCTGGAAGAACCTCATGTTGATCAGTATCAAATGCAGGAAAGGTTAAGGAGAGGCGAATTCAAACCGAGAGATGAAAGGTTAATATTGGCATCTCAGGATAGTGGGCTACGTACACTTTAGTTTACAAAGTCCATTGAACATGTAGGAGAAACAGACAAATGTAGGTTTTGTAAAACAGAATTGGAAACAGTTGCACACCTTGTTGCTGGTTGTGACATACTAATGGCAGAAGGACTGTATACTGAAAGGCATAATAATGTGGCAAGACTGTTGCACTGGGGATTGTGCAAACATTATGGTATTAAAGTGGCTGAAAACCACTGGAAACATGAGCCACAAAGCATCATAGAAAATGATGATTTCTACATCACATGGGATCACCCATTAACAACAGTTCAAAAGATAGATACTAGAAAACAGGATATAGCAGTTCATGAAAAGAAGACAAAGGTAGCATTGATCACTGAAGTCGCCACACACAGTGACTACAGTGTCTTGCACACAGAGAGACACAAAGACATAAAATATCAGGATTTGCAGGCAGAAATGAGAGCAATGAGGAGGAAATCTACCCAGACAGTTCCAATACTAGTAGGAGCAACGGGTCTTATAAAAAAGAATCTACAATCTTATTTAGATATGTTACCAATACATATAACCCCATACAAATTGCAGAAGGATCATTACTAGGCACATTGCAGGTGCTGTGAAGAGCACTTCTGGCTGACATCAAATATTGAAGTAATACTGATTTCATGAACTTTAATCGTACTTTGACTTAGGAGTGGGGTCCATTCCTGTGCTGGTATTAGAAACCCAAAAGACTTGGAGAAATTAAAAGGAAGAAGCTATTTCAGCATGTCTTGCCCCATGGATCCTCCACTTTCAGGGCTTTCATATGTCAAAATCTGTTTGAAAGGGGTTTTACTTAGAACATCTCCAAGAAAAGCAGTGGACCCTTCTTGGGATATTAATTTTTTTGTTAGAGAAGCCAACACTTGTTCCATCTAATCTGGCCGACTTGAGGTTCTTAACATGGAAAACAGCATTAGACTTCTTGCAGAGGTCAGAGAAATCAGTATCTGAGTTGCAAGCTCTTATGGTAAGTCACCCCTCTCATTTTCCACAGAGACGGGGTTTCTTTTAGAACAAATCCGTCTTTTAGGCCTAAAGTGGAATCCAAGCTTATTTTAAGCCAAATTATCCATTCCCCCATTTTCTTTACTTATCTTAAAAATGAGGCACCTGGAGGTTCGGTGCTGACTCCTGTGTCAGGTCAGAGAGTGACGGCTCCTCCTATTGCCCTTTCTCAGAATGTCCATTCCCTTTTGGCTTTCAACATGGTGGAGCGGGTTCTCTCAACTTCTTCTAGACCATTGACTATCATGTCTTCAGATTCCATCCTGGCTGCCTCTGTCTCTGGCGTGGATCCAATCATTCTGTCATCTCAGGGGCAACCTGCCACCTCTTTGCCTCAGGACGCTCCCTCTTGGGAACAGCAAGTCATTGACGAGTCCTCCCCAGTGATCCCCATTGAGGAGGTCCCTTGCAAACGTACGTGCAAAAGGAGGCACTTGGACTCCCCACCAGAGTTTCTCACTGAAGACACCGATTTGGAGGAAGGGGAAGGTTACCCCCCAGGAGGTCTCCTTCGAGACATCATGGAAGTCTTTTGCCAGTGAGGGGGTGGTCTGCCCAAAAACCTACCTTGGATGAATCTGTGTTCTCGAGGCATTTGGTGCAGAACCTTCTACCTCCTGGTTGTCCCTCCCACAGATCCCTTAGTGGATCTCATTACATCTTGGGCATGGAAGGAACCGGACATGGTGGAGCCCATTTCCAAATACCCAGACAAGGTTTTGAGCCCCCCCTTCAGACAGATCTTACTGGCATAAAGGATCCCTGGTGGATGCCGTGGTGGTGGCAGCGGCCACTAGGAAAGAGCTTGCTCAGGACAGCTCTTTGGCCACCCTCCTGACCGAGAGTTGAGGACTGTGGCCCGTTCTGGGAAGTGGATATATGCTTCAGCGACCTTCACTGTACGGGTGCTGAATTACATGGCACATGTGATTCAGCTGCAATGAGACCTGGTGAAGGAGATCGCTGAGTTGACCCCAGGGTTCATGTCGGCGGAGGACAAGAAGGTGTTTTCCACTCATATGGCCCACCCTAAATTCAGTTGCAAATACCTCTATGCATCTCCTCTCCCACGTGACTGAGGGAGCCACTAACGCCTCTGGTACAGGAGTTGACATCAAATGACATGCTTGGCTCTGGCTCTGTCAGTTTTCGGAACCCTTTAAGCCGTCATTTACCAATGCCCCGTACGACGGTTCCTCCCTTTTTGGGAAGTCCATATGTGACACATTAGCTTAGCGTGAGAAGGATGGGAAGACTCGGCCATCAGGATCTGCTTTTTGGCCTCTCAACAGTCCTTCTCTGGGAATCAGCGAGGAACCAAGAAGATGTGGTTCCGGAAATCTCAGAGTTTTTCCCGGGACACTCAGGGCTCACATTCCCCAAGGGCAGAGGGTGATTTGATAGATGCTGCCCTAGAGGCAGAGCAGTCCGAGAAATTACAGGTCTCAAGAGCTTTCTCAGACAGACCTGCCCAGCAACCCTGAAGAGTTGCCCGGCTGCTCATCTGTGGAGGTAGTCAGGGGGGGGGGGGGTGTCTCTCGCTACATCTAACGGAGTGGGAGTCCATCACAAAATATCATTGGATGTTGCAAACTATATCCAGAGGCTATTCAATCCCCTTTCTAGAGCCGCCTCCCCCTCCCAAACACCTCCTGGAGGACGCAGCTCTGGAAATTGCAAAGCTGCTGGCAAAATGAGTCATCCAACCTGTCCCCCTGACTACTCCAGATCAGGGATTTATTCCAGGTTCTTTTTGGTGCCAAAGAAAATGGGGGGCCTATGACCCATTTTGGATCTCTTCCCATTGAACCTGTCAGTGGCCAAGACGAAGTTCCTGATGGTCAACCTTCAGTCTGTCCTGCCCTTCCTGCAGGAGAATGATTGGATGCGTACTATCACATCAAAATGGACAGGTGCTCTAAGAGGTTTCTCTCCTTCCAGCTAAGAGCCAATCATTACCAGTTTGGAGTGCTTCCCTTTGGTCTCACCACAGCCCCCAGGGTGTCTACCACAGTGATGTCAGTAGTAGCGGTTCACCTGAGACTCCAGGGAGCAGGTATTCCCCTGCCTGGACAATTGGCTCCTCGCTGCCCCTTCCAGGCATTAACTTTGCCAAGCCAGGGATTCCTTTCTTCTCCTAGCCCAGAGGTTAGGCATTACCATCAATCTCATCAAATCATCTCTCGCCCCAGTCCAAACATTAGACTTCATTGGGGTGCATTTAGACACAATTCAAACCAAAATATTTCTTACTCCAGACAGGATACGCACTTTGAAGTTATATGTTCTTTGCATTCTTCAAACTCAGTTCCCGACAGTGGAGATAGTATTAAGGGTGTTGAGGTCCATGGTGGCCACGGTCAGTCTCTTACCCTTAGCGCGCTTTCACATGCAGATTCTTCAGTGGTCCCTTGCAGTACAGTGGTCCTAGTTAGATCTTCCATTGACTCTTCCATGTCCGAATCTCTCGAGTGTGCAGGGACTCCCTTCTGTGGTGGATTCGTTCCTCAGACCTTGTTCGGGGTCATCCCTTTCTTCCACTTTTCTCCACGGCCATGGTGATTACAGACACCTCCCAGCTAGGGCAGGGGGGGGCACTTGTCAGGAATGACAGTTCAAGGTACGTGGTCCCCCTAAGAGACCAGATTGGATATCGGTGTCCTGGAGATGAGGGCGCTGCTTCTAGTGTTGCAGGCTCTCCATGCCCCTCTTCCCTCAGGAACAATTGCTGTTCAGACTGACAATATGTCAGTGGTCTGGTGCATCAACAAGCAGGGGGGAACTGGATCTTATCCCTTATGCTACGAGGCTATGAGAGTATGGGAGTGGGTGATCTCCACCAGCCATTTTCTGGTTGCAAAGCACATCCCGGGTATGTCCCAACATTCTAGCGGACAGGCTCAGGAGATCTATTCTGATGCCTTATGACTGGTCTCTGAATCCTTCAGTAGTGGAATCGATATTTCACAAGTGGGGTCAGCCTTGCTGCGATCTTGTTGCTTCTCCTTCCAACGTGAAATGCAGCGAGTTCATTGCTCTGAACCCCCCCCCCCCGGGGGAGGCCCCCAGAGACATTCTGATTCATGCTTGGCCCCCTGGTCTTCTGTATGCTTATCCTCCTCTTCCCTTAATTCCAAAATTTCTTCAGAATGCTCACAGGCTTGGGAACCTAGTAATCCTCTTTACCCCATTCTGGCCTTGCCAAGTATGGTTTTCCCTCTCTGTAGTCTCATCTGTTGGCTCCACTATAGGCATTTGATCTGGTTCCGGATCTCATCTCTCATCCCTCAGGGATTCCCCATCCAGACCTGGACAGCCTAAAGCTCACTGGTTGGCTGCTGCAGTTCCCATGATAGTCGGGACTCCCAGCTTATCCTCTCCTGTCAAAAGAATCCTGGTGGCGGCCCGTAAGTCTTCCACCAGAAAGGTATAATCCAGCAAATGGAGACTTTTTTTGATCTGGACTTCTCAGCGTGCACTAGATACTTTCACTACCCCTGTTTCCGCGGTGCTGGAATTTTTGACTGGAATTTTCAACAAGGAGCCAGTTTTTCCACAGTCAAACGTCAACTTACTGCAATTTCCAATTATCATATGGGGATAATATGGCCTCATTAGCATCTTCAAAGCTTTGCAAGGGCTTCCTCAAAGGTACTTTTCTTCTTCGACCCCCAGTGAAGGATCCTATGCCACAGTCGGATCTCATGTTAGTACTTCAGGCTTTAATTTCACCCCCTTTGAACCTGCAGCTTCAGTGGATCTGCAGTTTCTGTCCTGGAAGACTGCAATTTTGGCTCCCATTACCTCTGCCAGAAGAGTTTCGGAACTTCAAGCTTTGTCGGTCAAAGCCCCTTATATGATTTTTCATAAGGACGGGGTGTCCCTGCGCACTAACCCGTCTTTTCTTCCTAAAGTAGCTTCAGAGGTCACCATTAATCAGGTGATCAATCTCCCTGTCTTCTTTCCAAATGTTCACAATAAGGGAGAATACAAATTGCATTTATTAGATGTGCACACAGTTACGTTTCTACCTGCATAGGGCAAAAACCTTTCGTAAATCTGACCCACTTTTCATCTCTTACTCCAAACCCTTTTTAAGGAAACCAATCTTTAAAGTTACTATCGCCCATTGGATTTCCCAATGTATCATTTGGGCATATTCTGTCATGGGGATTTCCTGCCAAGTCATGTGAAAGCACATTCCACTATGGCCACTTCACTGGCTTTTTGGTCCAGAGTTTCATTAGACGATATTTGTTCTGCGGCTACTTGGTCCTCATCTCATACCTTCATCTTACATTAAAAATTGGACATTCTGTCCAGGAACAGGTCATCCTTTGGCTCAGTCATGCTCTGGAATATCCTTCCATGAGGGACTCCCAGGTGTTTAGTAGCTGGGGACTCTGTCACACAGCTGGAAGACCAAATGAAGACAACTACATCATATAAAGAACTTATGTACTCACCATGACGTTCCATCTGAGTAGTTGTTCTTCATTTGTCTTCAACCATTCCTTCCTCCTTCCCTGGCCTTGTGTAAACTGTTTGTTGCTCCTATGTCTACAGGAGGTAGTCACCATAAGGGTGCCTCTTATCCTCATCCTTGTTTATGGTTTCTGGTAGGCACAAGGTTCTGTTGGGTCAGGTGAGAGTACTAGATTGGGCAGCAAACTTGATCTGAAGGGGGGAAGGAGACAGGAGCATTATGGGTAAGGGGAGGGCTTTGAGCTTGGATCAGATGCTGAATATGCAGCCGAGTCAGATCTGAGCTGGATCTGGGAACCCAGAAGTTGAAGACAAATGAAGAACAACTCCTCATATGGAATGCTATGGTGAGTACATAACTTTTTTATTTTACTCTGTTTAGTCTTTCTTCTGTTTTTCATAGTAGTTAACATCCATTTTAGTTAGAGGATGTTCTAACTCTTTCGCCTTTTTTCTTAAAATAATATTTTATTTTCTTGTAGAGACTGTTGTTTACTCCCCTTCTCTCTTCGTAGTAGAAAGCATCCATTTAAGTTAGAGGATGTCTAATGAACATCCGTTTTAGTTAGAGGACATTCTAACCCCTTTCTTCTTTTCTAACTCAAAAAAAAAAAAAAATAAGAAGGATTTTTTCTGTACTTTTAAGTTAGAGGACTGTTGCTGAGCTTTTTGTGTGTGTGTGTGTGTGTGTGTGTGTGTGTGTGTGTGTGTGTGTGCGCGCGCCCGTGCGCACGCCTGTTTGTGTGTGCTCTGATCCTCCTGATCTATATTTCTTTCTTTCAGTTGTGTCTCAAAAACAAGAAGGGAAGCCCTTAGGCTTCAAGAAATGTGAGAAATGTGGAAATAAGTTGCCCTTCAGCAATTCTTTCATTCTGTGTGTTTTGTTGCTTGGGTCCTCTTCATTTACAAGAGTCTTGCTCTATTTGCCATGGTTTCAACCACAGGGCATTGATGGAGCGTAAAAAGAAACTTATTTTAAAGGGTCTGATTAAGACCACCTTTTCTGAGGCTATATTGCCTGAATCTTCAAAATCTGATAAGTCTGAAAAATTGGACAAACTGAAAACGCGAGTATCTGCAGAGCCAAGATCCTCCTCAGAGCCAATGCAGAAAGCTCCCAAAACTGTCTGCTCCAAAGGAACCTTTGGAGCAGACAACCCAAATCAGATCAAATGCGTCTTTGGAGCAACAAGATCCCTCGGTCCCAAAGTCGACCTTACCTTCTGAATTCAGATATAGGAGGCGATCACCTTCCCTGGAACCAGTCCACTCTTAGCTTCCATCACCTTTTCTAGCCAGATCCAGGTCACTTACCCTTTCTACTTGGTCCACCAGGAGTATGTCTGACGAAGATGTGGATAGGATGGTGCAAAGACTATTAGACACCAGCTTTAGCCAAATTATTATCGGACTCTAGCCCAAAGGCAATGACTCAAACACAGCCTTCCCCGTCAGCGCCTGCTCCTCCTCTGATCTGGTCTCAGTTTCAGAGCTGGAAGATTCCGAGATCTAGCTTGTGTCTGTATCAGGTCCAGGACTTATAGCTTCCTTGGATCCAGTATCTACCCCAAGTGTTTCCACCCAGTCGGAGCAGGAAACCTCTGGGAGCTGACACTCTCCAGTTGGGGTCCAGGTGGCCGGTTCGAATCTCACAGGATCTGACCCTGCCTCTGGGGGCCACAGCTTGGGTGAGTGTGGCTCCTACTTTGGTTTTGGAACTTCCGGCTTCTGCTCTGAAGGTTCCATTGGCTCAGACAATTCATTTTTCAGATCCAGGGAGTTCTTCGGAGAAGGGGCGGACTGCCTTTGAAGTTATGAGGAGGGTTCTGACTTCTTCTCAGTCTGAGACACGGTCTCATTCGGATCTTCCTTCCAGCTCTGTCCAGGTGTCTTTGTCTTCTCACCTATCCTCCAGGTGTCTTTGTCTTCTCACCTATCCTCTTCACAGATCTGCAGAGACCCTAGGCCTCAGGATGTCCAGCAGGGGACTCTCCACTCTTCTGAAACCTCCCCAGAATATCCCACTGAGGATGTCCCTCGGACGAGGACATGCAAGAGGAAGCATCTCAACTCCCAGAGGAGTCTGTCACATCTGATACTAACCTTGATGAAGCAGTAGGGTCCCCACTGTCACCTCCTGAAGATCTCTCTTGGAGACATCCTGGAAATCTTAAAGCAGAGAGGTGACTGGCAGTCCATCTCCCCTTTGGCCAAGGAATCTGTTTACCTGAAGACATATTTGGGTCTTGCCCTTCATCCTCTTGGGGTGACCCCTCGTTCCAACAAGCTTGTGAAGTTAGTCTCTCAAAAGGCTTGGGAGACTTAAGACACCATAGACCCTACTCCTTGGAGGCCAAATAAGTATATTAGAGCCCCTAACGACAAGAACATTTTGACAAAACGTGTAGCAGTTGATGTCATGGTCATGGCAGCAGCCATTAAAAAGGAGATTTCCAAGACCAGCCCTTCTATCCATCCTCCTAATAAGGACTCCAGAACCATGGATATGTATGGGAAGCTCATCTTTTCATCAGCGACCTTTGCCTTGCGGTCACTGAATTATCTTACCCATTTCATTAAATTGCAGAGGGACCTGCTAAAGAAAATATAAGACTCCCTCCAAGGAGCTGTAGCTGATGCGGTGGCAGATGAAGGCAATGCTCAGCTCGCCACCCTAAATTCAGTTGTGAACTCGTCCATGAGGCTTATATCATATGCAGCAAATGGAATGAGTAGGGTAGCAGGTTCAGGCATCTCTCTCAGGAGGCAAGCCTGGATGCGCCTTTGCGATTTCAATGAGCATTCAAATCTTCCTTCATTAACGCACCCTTTGATGGCTCCTCTCTCTTTGGACCAAAAGTAAAAGAAACGCTCACCAGGTGTGAACAGGAAGGTAAGACCTTATCTGCCATTGGAATACATTTTTCCAGACCTACTAGACCCTTTCCAAAAGGTCAAACTAGTCACGGGAAAATGTGGTTCAGGAAATCTCAAAGGTGTTTCCAAGACACACAGGGTGAAAGCTCCCCTTTGCTGCAGGAGAGGCTCGCAAAATCAGGGCTCCAGAAAATCGTTCTTTGGTAGACCCTTCCAGTGCTCCTGAAGGAGTCCCCGATTGCCCGCCTCTGGATGCAGTTGGGAGTCTGTTGTCTCTGCACCACAAAACCTAGCAAAAGATAGCAAATGACAAATGGGTGCAAGACATTATATCCAGAGGCTACATCATTGCCTTCTCCTTCCCTGCTTCTGTAAACAAGTCAGTTCCAGAAGTTCCACCCAGTCAGAAAGAACAAGCAACATTAGAAATCTAAAAGTTGCTAAGAAAAAGAGTCATACAGGAAGTCCTGCAGACCAGAGAGGATCTGGAACTTACTCAAGGTTCTTTTTAGTTCCAAAGAAAATGGGATTGAAGACACATTTTTTGGACCTCATCTAAACAAGTCTATAAAAAAGACCATGTTCTGGATGGTGACACTACAGTCAATGCTTCTATTCCTGGGGAAAGACAGTTGGATGTGTTCTATAGATCTTCAGGATATATACTACCAAATTCTAATGGAGAGGCGATCCAGAAGGTTCTTGCACTTCCAGCTAGGAGACAGTCATTTCCAGTTTCAAGCTCTGCCCTTTTGTCTCACTACAGCCCCCAGGGTGTTCACTAAGTTTATGGCAGTAGTAGTGTCTCACCTGAGATGCAGAGGATTCCTCATGTTTCTATATCTGGACGACTGGCTCATAACCTCCCCGACCAAGCATCTTCTGCTACAAGCCAGGGACTATACCTTTCAGCTATGTTCCACCCTAGGTATTACCATAAACTATGAAAAATCTGCTCTAGAACCGTGTCAAAATTTAATTTCCATAGGAGCAGAAATATACACAAATACACTATTAGTAAGACTCCCACAAGACAGAGTAGATGATCTTTGCCATTATGCAAGGCTATTAATTAGGAAGACACGAGCCTCTGCAAAACTAGTTCAAGTACTGGGAAAAATGACTGCATCAATCATATTCATTCCCCTAGCTCGTCTGCATATGAGAATACTTCAGTGGTTACTTTCCACACAATGGTCAATCTTGAAACTTCCAGTGTCACACAAAATTATGATAAGCAACACTTGTAAAAAGGACCTTAAATGGTAGATTCACTCTCCACTAGTATCTCAAAGCCGTCAATTCATACCCCCTCAACCCCAGGCCACATTGACCACAGATGCTTCCCAGAGAGGGTGGGAGGCATTATATAGGGAAGACAGTCCAAGGTGTCTGGCAGGAAAATGAAGCTCATTTGCACATAAACATCCTAGAGATGTGGGCAGTGCTTTTAGCATTGCAAGCATTTCAGGACACTCTCCCTCTAGGAACGATAGCAATCCAGTCAGACAACATATCTGTAGTCTGGTACATAAACAGGGAGGAATCAAATCTTACCCCCTTTGTCAAGAAGCTTTGAGGGTCTTGCAATGACTTCCAACCACTTTCTGATAGTAACACACATCCAAGGAAATACAGCGTGATTGCAGACAAATTGAGCAGGGACATACTGTTGCCACCCAAATGGTCCCTCAGTGAGAAATGGAAATGGGGCCAGCCTTGCTGGGATCTGTTTGCATCGCATTGCCAAATGCAGCAACTATTTTTCCCTCATCCCTCCCACATGGGAGTCACCAAGGGATGCACTTGTTCACGATTGGCCTCCAGGACATCTTTATGCCTTTCCTCCTATTCCCCTAATTCCTTTTTACAGAAAGAAAGTTTGTTGGAGACGACAATAATCCTGATTGCCCCCTGTTGACCTCGTCAAATCTGGTTCCCCTTCCTTCATCCTCATCTTTGGGACAAACCATGGATTCTGGACCCTGCTCTGGATTTTGTGACTCACCCATCAGGGATGGTTCACCCCAACCTGAACAATCTCAAACTAATAGCTTGGCTGTTCCAGTTCCCCTGATCACGAAGTTTCCTCTCCTTTATTCTTCAGTCAAACACATCTTGTTATCTTCCTATAAAACGTCCACTAGAAAACTGCACAGTAGTAAATGGCAAAGATTTGTTACATGGGCCAACAATAATCAGATAGACCCCTTATATTCTATTCTAGAATTTTTGGCAAAACTTTTCAATGAAGGAGCTGCTGCAGGTACTATAAGAGTCCAGTTGGCAGCAATTTTTAACTTCCATATAGGAGAGAATGGCTGTGGAATCATGTCGCACAGACTTTACAAAGCTTTTTTGAAAAGAACTACTATGATAAGACCACCATATAAAAATCCACCCCCCGCCCGGATCTCAACTTCCTTTTGTCTAACTTCATCTGTCCCCCCTTTTAGCCTTCTACGACATGCAACTTGAAATACCTCTCTTGGAAAACACTCTTTTTTAGTAGCTATCACTTCAGCCAGAAGAGTTTCTGAATTACAAGCTTTGTCAGCTAAGACCCCATACCTAATTTTTCATAAGGACAGAGACACTTTATGCACCAACCCCTCTTTTCTACTGAAGGTTGTGTCTGAGAGTAACCTCAACCAATCTATAGAGCTATCAGTTTTCTTCCCGAATTTCCAAAATAAAGGAGAATATTCACTGCATCTCTTAGATGTTCATAGACAGTTATGTTTCTACTTGCATAGAACTTCAGAAATTAGAAAATCAGATCAGCTCTTCATTTCTTATTCTGATGTTAAAAAAGGCCAACCAGTTACAAAAGTCATCTTATCTGGATGGAATTTACTATGTATATCTTACATTTGCAATTTAAGGAACAGACCACTTCCAAATACATAGGTTCATACTAGGCTATCTGCCCTAGGGCATTTATAAGCCTAGCCAGAGTGTGTTTGGCTTTCACCACCCAATTTAAATGAGTTTTACTATGCCCTTTTTCAAGGTTAGTTTACTGTGCCTCTGTCTAGCAGTGACACAGAAGTTATCCCCGGGGTAAACCTACGATCTCCCATCCACTCGTCAAGATTCCTCTTGGAGAGTCAGTGAGGGACTCTCGTGGACTGGGATTCTATTCCAAAGTAAAGGGAGCCTTTGGTTTATGAATCTGTCCCTCCAGCATGTCCTATTTATTTCTGTGCTGAGGTTCAAGTCCCTCGAGCGCGTAGCTCGAAGGGATTTGGATTTTCTGAGGTGAAGCATGTCCATTAATTCTCGGTTGGACATGGCTTTATATGTCAGGCATAGATCGCCTCTAAGTAGGAGGTATGCCACTGAGTAGAGCTGGAGTTTCTTTAACCGAGCAGCATATGGCATCTGTTTGAGCCCCTTGATCCTCTTGGTGAGGTGCTTTTGGGGTCTTTTTAGTTGCTGCAGGTGTCGGGTAAGGTACATCCTGAATGGGGCATTGTATTCAATTATGGGCCTGATGAGGGATGAGTAAAGGGGCACAATGACCTCCCTTGATCTAGATGTGAATCCCTTCATGATAAGGTGGGCTATATAGAAGGTTTTTCCAACCACTTTGGCCACGTGGTTGTCAAAGGAGAGATTGCTATCAACTTGGGTCCCCAGGTCTCTAATTACTTCTTCCATACTTAATGGATTTCCACCTATGTGGTAATTTGTGGGCACTTTGTTTTTGCCAAAGGGGATGACTATACACTTTTTGGCGTTTAGCTTGAGGCCATGTCTCTGGCACCAGTTATCTGTCTGAATGAGACCCTTTTGGAGGATGCTTGTGTCAGCTGGAGAGTCGATTATGGTGCCCAGTTTGCAGTCATCTGCGAACTTTGTCAGCCATAGTCCTCCCGTGTTGGCCTGTACCTCCGAAAAATATATACCGAACAAGAGAGTTCCCAGGACTGAGCCTTGTGGGACGCCGCTTATAACTGGTTTGGAGTCTGACATGGCTCCAGCAATTCTGACCATGTGGGTTTTGTCCCTGAGCCAGTTTGCAACCCATCTTATGACATAAGGGTTTATATTTAAACTGGAGAGCTTATCTATGATGCCCGAGTGGGGTATTGTATCAAAGGCTTTTGTGAGGTCCAGGTAGGCTGTGTGGACCACCTTCCCCTCGTCAATGGCCTTGGTGACTGTTTCAAAGAAATCGACCAGGTTCAAAAGGCAGGATCTGCCCTTAACAAAGCCGAATTGGGTAGGATTCAGTGTCTGTAGATCCCCAATATCTTTATTTATGGGCTCCATGATGATCCTCTCCATAGCTTTGCAGACCAGGCTATTCAGGCTTATGGGACGGTAGTTTCCAGGGTCCGTTGAGGCACCACCTTTGTGGCGAGGGACCACTGTTGCTGTACGCCATTCTTTGGTTACATATCCTGTAGTAAGGCTGAAATTGAACAGTAGCTTTATGTTGGGGTTCAGCTCTTCTTGGAATTCATGTAGGACACAGCCCGGGACACCGTCTGGTCCCATTGATGCTGTGTTTTTTGCTTTGGAGAGGGCGGCTCTTACCTGAGCATCTGAGATGTCAGGGGGGGGGGCAGCACTCAGCTGGGATAGATATTTGCTCTTTTGGGGGGGGAGAAGTTTGCACTGAACCTGTCAACCAGGATGTTGGCAATGTCTGTGGATTCAGTGTATTTTTTGTCATTTTGGATTAACTCTGAGCATACCTGGGAGTTACCACCCAGGTTCCTAACATAACTAAAGAAAGCCTTGTGATTATCTTTAGTGTTCTGTGCAATGTTTCTCTCGAAGCTGGTCTTAGATGATTTTATGAGGGACCGTAGTTTTTTGCTAATACTGATCAGAGAGGCCTTCCCTTTTAGGGATTTTGCTCTATCATGTAGTAGCTTCCTTCTTCTGTTGTATAGTTTATTTATGGCTGGGGTCAACCAGACAGGACGCCTGCCTTTGGGGGATTGGGTCTTGGTTTTATTTGGGATTGCATGATCCATGCATTCCTGGAGGTGTCCATAGAATGCTGTTAAAAAGGATTCTGCAGTTTGGACCGTAGTTTCCACTGGCCCAGGGGGTTTGAAGGATTCCACCTTGGTTTTGAGGAGTGAGAAGTTTACTTTAGAGAAGTTTTTCACTGTGGTTTTCTGGGCTGGGGATGGGGTCGGGATGTGGACATCCAGTGAGATTAATTTATGGTCCGATCTTGTATGGAGCATAGAGTCCCCATGTTGGTGATGATCAGGTCCAGTATGTTTTCCCCTCTTGTGGGAGTGGTGACTAGTTGTTCCATAGCATTTGAGTTGATAAATTCTAGGAACCTTTGGGCTTGGGTATTGGGGCTTGAGTAATGCTCCCAGTCTATGTTTGGGTAGTTGAAGTCTCCCAATATAATGGTGTTTGGAGAGACCTTCATATTTTCCAGTGTTCTCAGGAAAGCCGAGTGGGGTTCCTGAGTTTAGGAGGGTGGTCTGTAACATGCTACAAACTGAAAAGCAGTTTTGCCCACTGTTAGTTGCACATGGATGTTCTCCGATGCTTCGTGCAGTGCCACCAACCTTGAGGTGTGGGTATCTTTGATTAATATGGATACTCCTCCTCCTTTTGTGGTTCGGTCCAAGTTTTGGGGCCAAAAAGCATGGTATGAGGTATAACCTGGTAGTGCTGGGGTACTCTCAGGAGCCTTGAACCAGGTTTCTGTCACTGCACAGACATCGATGCTTTCCATGCTGAGGAGTGCTTCGAGTGCGTGCATCTTGAGGTTTAGACTTCTGGCATTGAGTAGCATTACCCTTAGTTTCTTTTTCCTTGTGTTATCTATGGAGGTGGGTTTGTCTTTTGAGCATTGCCTAAAAAAGATACTATGGGTGTGGCAAGATCCTTTGCCAATATCCGAAAGCCCAGGGGTGACAGGTGCAAAGCAGTCCCTAGCGAAGCAATGTGGCTTGTCGAGCATGTCATCCCAGGCAGACAGGCACTGGATCCCCTTTGAATGACACCAAAACTTTAGCCAATTGTTGAAATTGATCATCTTATCTTTATATTGTGGCATCATTCTTGGCAAGGGTAAGATGCTGCTCAAGGTCAGGGTCATACCGGCCTGGGCTACATGCTCAGAGAGCTCCTCTATGTCTCTTTTCATGTAGTCCAGGGAGATACGTCTCAGGTCATTCACACCAGCATGGACAATGACTGAGTCATATTTGTACTTGCCTTGGAGTGACCTGAGTGCTTGTGTTATGTGGCGAATCCTAGCGCCCGACAGGCAGCATGACCTTCTCCTTGTTCAGCCTGGTGAGTGGGACGTCAGTGTGTCTGACAATAGAATCACCTATTACAAGTGTATCAGGTGTGTTGTTTAGCCTTAAGGGCTGTGACTGTTCGGCACACTGGCTTTGTGAACTATGTGATGCATGTATTCTGTTTTGGGGTAGTGGTTGCTTGGATGTTTGCTTTGGAGGTCTCTGCTGCTTAGGCCGATTTTTATTTAGAGCCTCCGAGTATGTTTTTGTGTGTTTATGTGTTTGGTTTGCTGTTGTGGTAGGTCTATGTGGGACTGGAATTGTGGTGTGTGTGGTTACCTTCTCCTCCTGACTGGTTACGCCAGTACTGAGTTGAGAGAGCTCAGCCTTCAGTTTGGCTATATGATTGCATCTCTCACATATGTTAGAACTTGTTGGGAGGAGGAGAGGGTTGTCTGTGTACATGAGACAGTTGTCACATTGCCTCAAGATTCCCAGATTCACCAGCTGGACTGGAGAGGAAACCGACAACTGACCTTTGGGCATGCTAGAATAGTATAAGGAACTCCTTTATAATTGAATCAAAAGGGCCAATGGGGAACAGAGTAATCAAAGGGAGTATGTGAGGATGTAGTGCTTTTAATTTCTTAGTGCTAACTTATAGAATTGCTTGTATGAGCAAGTGCCGGGCTTTAGATTAAGAATAGGGTGTTTATTTTGAGAGCTACAGCAATTTTAAGGGAAAAAGTGGAGAGTAGACTTTGTGGAGCCGAGAATGGTTTAAACCTGATTAAGCGGCGCTGCGCTATGCGCAAAATCACTCACAGCCGCGCCAAAGCGGGTTTTATACAGGGGGACTTGAAAGAGCTAGAAATTTGACCAAAACAGCCAATAGACTACAAGATTCTTGTGCTGGGTTCACTCCTCCAGGGACAGATAGGCTGCTCTAAGCTCCCCACTCCCACTGGTGAACAAAGAAGCCTCCTTTTATCCAAGAAAGGAAATGGGCAACACAGGAACTATCCAGAAGTCCAGAATACAGCAAAGCCTGTATTAGGGACTATTCTAGGTCAGGAAAGGGAGGAAACAAGGATAATTTTTTGGGGTTTTTTTTGCTTTTTAGTACACAAACAGCAGAAAATGCAGTAAATATATAATACAGGCTAGCGCACTTGTGTAGCCTCAACAGGTAAATTCAACAAACAGGACAAACTTTTAAAGTGCAGGTAAAAAATAACTGTAAAACAGCTTTAAACAGGCAAAAGAGCAGATATTCTCACTTTTCAGCGAGAACGGAGAGTCGCAATACTGTTAAAGCTCATTCCACAAGGTCTATAGCTGCATCGGCTGCCTTTTAGGCTAGATTACCGTTGGATAGCATCTCTGCTGCGGCAACTTGGGCAAAACCTCATACCTTTATTACTCATTACAAAATGGATTTGGCCTCTAGGAGTAGGGCCTCTTTCAATTATGTGATTCTGAGGAATATTCTCCCATGAGCCACCCAAGAGTCAGGTTGCTTGGAATGCAGTCCCATCAGTGAGAATAAAGGCGAGACTGACAATATCACATAATGAAGTCATGTACTTACCATGACGTTCCATGTGTGTTGTCCATCTCGCCCTTTATTCTCACAACTCTCCCACCATAATCCCTCTGCCAATACTCCTGGGAGACCGAGTAGTGCAATAGGGTATTACAGGGTCATATAGAATCAGAATTGCTTTTACTTGTATTTTTCAAGGGAGACATATTTATATATATATGTAGTAGTCTTACTCTGTCCCTGCTAGGGGCAAACAGGATCTGAGGAAGCTAGGGTGTTGCATTATGGGTAAAAGAGGCCCAAGAGCTTTGTTGAAGACTGAGCTAGCAAAATGGCCGAGACAGATCCGACCCATCAGTAAGAGTAAAGGGTGAGATGGGCAACACACATGGAATGTTTTTTTTTTACTACCCTTCTGAAAGGATCAGCTCAGGTCCGCCATTTTCTTTTGGTTATTTATATAATGTTCTCTTTCACTTTTCTTAAAGATTCTATGCATGTACCATTTATTTGCATTCATGCGGCCCTGTTTTTTTTTCTGTTTTTATTCCAAAGTGCTTTTGGCTGGTTTAGGCTTCTTTCACTCAGTGTGCTCTTGTAGAGATGTGTTTTGTCTGTATAAGTCCAAAGTTACAGGACATTCATTGTTTGCATAAACAAGTCAAGGAAAGCTAACCTTGCACTGCTTTCTGGTGAGACTTTAAGCTCAAAGGTGGGGAGTGAAGATGAACGTGTTTCATGGGATCTGAACAAGTAATAAAAGTGGGTGGGGACAAGTAGGCAGGCCAGCTTCCATAACAGATCCTAACTCATGTTATGTTGTAAGAAAGGGAAATAGCAGAAAATGACATTTGTGAAAGTTAATTTTCTTTGGCTGCATTTTCTTTATAGTCTTTCACAAAGAAAAGGATGGGGGGGGGTTACTTAAGCAGTAATCCACAAGTGTGCGTGTGGGTATATCAAGATTTACCCATATTTGATGCGGTTTGATCATGGGGGCAAAGCCAGAGTGATTAAACAGAGCTAACCTTGGGTAAATCCTGATATACCCACAAACAGGAGCGGATTATTGCTTTTTAAGAATGAAATTACTTCCCTATGTTAAATAATGCAGTTGTATGAAGGCAGCTCTGTCTTTCTTCTTCTGTGTTGTCTTTGCTAAATTGATGAACTGCGCCTGCATATGGGACTTGCATTCCCATGCTTTTACAGTACATCAATGCAGGAGAAGCAATGAAGCAAACAAACTCTCCATTGCTGTTTAGTTTAGTTTATAAAAAAAAAATTACAGGGACTGTGTAAAAATATGTGGGAAATCAAGTACGTTTCTGTTTTAGTTCTGTAGAATGCTCAGCGGCTGGACATTTTCTATCTGTATATGCTCGATTTACAATGGGCATGTTGGTTGGGCTGTCCGATTAGCTTGCTCGTTGTTTGAATAGCAATGAGCCGTTATTGTGTAAGTATGTGTATCTAACACTGTATCAGTAAACATTTGCTACCTTTGTTTAAAGCCTGTTAATTTTATTATTTTTTTTTGAAAGGAAAGCATTTTCTTTTAGAGCTTAGTTGCACTGAGGTTATATATCCACATTTGATTCAAAGTATGCTGTTTGTGATGTCACATTTATATTAGGGGCCATTTGTGATGGATATAGCAGGCATGACAGTCACTGCAGTACTGAGTGAGCTGTGCAATTGTGGTTTGTCTGATCTTGAAGAGGGTATTGTGTAATGTACCTTTATGTTGTTCTCCATTCCTCACCCTCTGTCAGTCATGATATCCCTCAAGACAAGAAGATCTGGAACATGATTTTGCATGTTTACAGCCTCAACTCTTCCCTACAAAGCATACAAATGGGGTTATAATCCCCTACATTTTCCCTGTTCATTTGGCTGGACTAGATAATTAACAGAAAATCTGCCATAATATGCAGCGTTCTGTGTAGAAATGATTCTGCTTCTATAGTTAACCTTTACAAAGCAAGATCCTTTGTTTATAACTAATTCAGTCCAAGGAGTACAGTAGGTTTGTAATCTGACTTCCAAAAGATTGCATTCTGAACTTTTTAACAAAATGAAGTCATGTCCTCACATTTCGAACAAATGTTTATTAAGGGTTACTAAACAAATGTAAATGGCCAACTATTCAGCAAATAAAATAAACACATCTTTACAGTGCCACGGTCATGAGATTGTAGGTCTTAAACTAGATTTTATAAGTCATAAATAGTGTAAATAGTAATTTTGTAATATTTTATAAACAACTTAATATCTTAGCAACGACTAAAGCATTTTGTTTGTCCATCTGTGAACTTTCATGTTACATGGTTGTCAAGATATTTAGAAAAAATATAACATTTATGGCAATATAAATAGTATGTGAACATTAATAATATCTATTTAACAGCAGTAGACCGAGAATGTGTATTAGTGCAGTTGCACTAACCATCATGTAAGTTTTAAGATGGATTCTTTCAGTGGCTTGTAGATAGGATGGTTCTGGAATTAATGCATATGGCTGTAAATACAGAAATTACTGGAGGTGTCAGCAGGCTGTAATGAGTTTTAAGGTGGACTTTACTCCCACTCTGTTACAGTCTGTATAAAGAATAATGTGCAGCAGTTGTTCAGCTTCCTTTAAAGTTTTGTTACCGTTTCACGCAGTGTATATCAGTAGGGTGAGGTTTGTGTAACACTGCTGATGTCTTATTCACTTGCTGCAGTATTCTTATCCTGAGGGATCTCCTCCCTGAAGGCGACCCAATGTCAGCCAGTATACAAAAGTCTTATAGTACTCTAGGGTACGTGGGACGTCGTACGTAGGCTGCTGTCGGATGTAGGCCGTAAAAGCGACATACGCACACACTGTCCCGAGAACTTTTCTGCCGCAAGTCAGAATGCCATTCTGACTGTCAGTCTGATCGTTTCAGCGATTGCGACTTCATCCTTTGCCGGATAAGTGCCCCATTGGGGAATATTTAGCTTGCGCCCGCCAAAAAACCCTCAAGCTAAGACTCTACCCACAATGCCCCTCTATCCATTATTTCAAATTTCGTTTGCTGCTCTGTCTGCAAGACACATCAGCCATTACTCTCAGGTAAGTCTTTTGAAATTTTTTTCTATCAAGATATATATATATATATATATATATATATATATATATATATATATATATAAAAAATTCTACCTATATCTTTTATAACTTTGGCTACTGTGTGATCGTCTGAATAATCTACACTTTATCCTTCATTATTATTAACCCTCTCTGCCTTCCTTACCTCTAGGAGTATTTCTCTGTACATCATTGGTACCTCCTTTCCTTTTCTGATTACCATTTTGGTATTGTTATCTACCAGAGTTGGTAGATGTTTTCCATCTTTCCTTAGTGTGTGTGTGTGTGTGTGTGTGCATATGTGTGTGCGTGTGCGTTGTTAGCTCTTGTTTCGCGTCAACGCAAAATGGCAGAAAAACAAAAAGGCACTTCTGGGTTCAGACCGTGCCAAAACTGTGTAAGAAAGATGCCCAATCCTGATGGACATCTTTCCTGTGTTTTTTGTCTAGGAGCTCCTCACCCAGATCTAAATTGTGACATCTGCCAGGCCTTTAAGCTCATTTTATAGGGCTTAGTAAAGACCTCTTTCAATGAAGGCTTGTCCAAGCCTGACACTTCTAAATCTGACTCTTCCAAAAAGAAGGTTCTGTGTGTTTCCTTATCTAGAACTGGCTCCTGACTGCCCCTTCCAGCCATCTGCTGCTGCAAGCCACAGACTTCATCATCCATTTGTTTAGTGTCCTGAGCATAACAGTCAACTATGAAAAGTTACAGCTGTCTCCCACTCAGGACCTAAAATTCATAGGAGCCCGCCTCAACACAGCTTCATGGATGACTTCTGTACTCTTTCACAGGCTCCAAAAGATAAGGTCTCAAGTACAGCTCAGGCTCCAAAAGATAAGGTCTCAAGTACAGCTCATTCTGGTAGAAAACAAAGTGCCCACTCTACTTGTCCTCCAAGCCCTAGGATTTGTAGCGGCAGCAATCACCCTAGCCCCTTGGTGAGATTTCACATGAGGATACTTCAGTGGCTTCTGGTGTCCCAATGGTCCATTCTTTCTCATCCGATGACTCACCCGATCTTTATAACAGGAAGTTGTAAAAAGGATCTATCCTGGTGGATGCAGTCAGAATAAATCCTAATGAGCCATCCCTTTGTTTCGCCACAACCCAAGGCCATAGTGTCCATGGACTCCTCCCAGATGGGTTGGGGGGGCATTATCTGGGAAGAACAGTCCAAGGCACTTGGTCTCCACAAGAGGCCAACTTGCACATCAATGTCCTAGAAATGAGAGCAATGCTCCTAGAGTTGCAAGCCTTTCAATCTGCCTTTCCTGTGGTAACAGTTGTGATCCAGTCAGACAGCATGTCAGTGGTATGGAACATCAACAAACAAGGGGGAACCTAATCCTATCCTCTTTGCCGGGAAGCTCTCCGAGTGTGGCAGTGGATGATATCTTCCAACCACTTTCTTGTGGCAATGCATATCCTGGGGAGTTCCAGCGTGATAGAGGACAAGCTGAGCAGACACATTCTGCTGCCTCACAAGTGGTATCTCAATCCCAGAGTAGTGAAATAAATTTTTCGTTGATGGGACCAGCCTTGCTGTGATCTCTTTGCCTCCCTAATCAACAAGTGCAGCAGCTACTCCCCCCCCCCCCCCGGGACGCTCTCCTTCTCGATTGGACCTCAGGTTTTCATTATGCCTTTCCCCCATTTCCTCTCATATCCCTCTTCCTAGAGAAAGCCCAAAGGTTGCGAAGCAAAGTGATTCTCATTGCACCTTTTTGGCCTTGACAAATATGGTTTTCCTTTCTATGGCCTCACTTGATTCACCAACCGTGGATTCTGGATCCAGTTCCAGACCTGCCCTCTCAACCGCAGGGACTGGTCTGCACTCTCTTAAGCTCACAGCTTGGTTCCTCCAATTCCATTAATTGTCGGGCAGAATAACATATCTTCCCCAGTACAAAAAAATTCTTCTGGCTTCTTATATGCCTTCCACCAGGAGAGTCTACTCTAGTAAATGGAAGAGATTTTTGGTATGGGCCTCTGAAAACAATTTAGATCCATTTTCAGCACCTGTTGAAAAAGTTTTGCAATTTTTAGCCACTCTATTTGACCATGGAGCTTCAGCTTCTACCATTAGAGTTCAGTTAGCAGCCATTTCCAATTTTCACAATGGCTTTGATGATCATCCTCTAATTTCCCATCACCTGTGCAAGGCTTTTCTCAAAGGTGCCTTACGACTAAAACCCCTGTTCAGAGATCCTGTAGCTCTGTGGGATCTCACTTTGGTTTTGCAAACTTTAGTGCTACCTCCCTTTGAACCAGCAGCTACTTACCATCTTAAATTCCTTTCCTTGAAAGCTCTTTCTAGTAGCCATCACTTCTGCCAGAAGAGTCTCTCAGATCTAGGCATTGTGTGTGAAGCCCCCCTATATCATTATTCATAAAGACAGGGTGTTGTTGAGAACTAACCCTTCCTTCCTAAGGTGGTCTCTGAATCCAGTATTAATCAGACTATTTGAATTACCAGTTTTCTTTCCCAAGTTTTCCAACAAAGGTGAATATTGCTTACACTTACTGGATGTTCACAGGCAATTGCGTTTTTACCTGAACAGGACTGAAGAGTCCAGGAAATCAGATCAACTGTTCATTTCCCTTTCTGGTCCAGTGGTCAGACGAGCTGTATCAAAAGTGACCTTATCGAAATGGCTGAGCGATTGTGTTACTTTTATTTATGTGCATACCAACCATAAATTACCTGCGCCTGTTAAAGCACATTCAACCAGATCAGTTGCCAGTTCAGCAGTTTTTCATTCAAAAGCTTCTGTGGACGAGATTTGTGCAGCTGCAACTTGGGGTACGCCTCATACCTTTATCACTCATTACAAAGTGGATATGATCTCCAGTGGAAGAGCATCCTTTGGCTCTATGGTTCTCGGGAATATCCTTCCATAAGGCCACCCAGGAACTAAAGTCTGTCCCATTCGTCAAGAATGAACGAAGATTGACAACATCAGATAAAAAAGTTATGTACTCACCACAACGTTCCATCTATATTGTCGATCTTCGTTCATTCTTGACATCCCACCCACCTTCCCCCTCCTGTAGATTTCCTGGGGGATTTAACCTTGTCCTGGGTTGTCAGAGTTTTTTTCCTTGGATATTGCTTCTGCTTATAATTACTGTGTATAGTCTTGCTGTTATCTGCAAACTCAATCTAAAGTAATGGAGAGCAGGGCATTGTGGGTAGAGTCTTAGCTCCAGAGTTTTTGGCTGGCATGAGCTGTATAACGGCCAAGCCAATTCCAAGGATTGGAATCAAGTCCCATTCATTAAGAACAAAGATCGATAACACAGATGGAAAGTTATGGTGAGTACATAACTTCTTTTTCTCTAGCATATTCCCCCTTTTTCTTTGACAAAATATGTTCAGTAAATGTGCCTGTTTTACATCACATAACTCGCAAGATATTCTGGGGCACACCTCTCTGCCATGTCATAGTTCTTTCACATATTTCATATACTAACAATTTCTAAAGCTTCCTTTTTATGGTTCTGTTTTAAGTTGATGTACAAAATAATAAATAAGCACAGCATTCTTTTCTCTTAAATTCATAGCCCCTGTCTAACTCCATACAAAAATTCACAGATTCCTGCTCATAAACCTTCACAGTTTAGAATCAGGCTCTGAATGAGAAAATACTGTAGACTTCTACTTTAACCAGTATAGTCAGTAGTTTATGCTTGGATTCACAGCTGTGAGTAATGTTCAGAGTTCTCAAATTCACTGCAGGCATTAAGTTACCTTCATTTCTCCAGTCTGTTGATCTTTGTTTTACGCTTATTCCGTAACAGCTGCCCAGTCTTGATTTGCCTGAAGTTTATTTCAGAAGGTAATTTCCAAGTGATACAGGTCAGGAGTTGAGGTGGTGGTGAGTGCAGAAGGGTGTCACCAAAAGGAGAGGGACAAGCAGGGACCATAGCCATTAGGATACTAGGCTGCATCTCCAGAGGAGCAGTTTCAGGAGGAAGCTAAGTGAAGTTTTATAGAGTGATGTGAGGTTGCACTGCTGTGTACAGTTCTGGAAGCCACTCAGAGAAGGATGTGGAAAATTAGTGGAGGTGGTTTGATTAAGAGAAAAGCAGCCAGAGTAGTGAATGTGATGGAGGGAAAATGTCATGAAGACAGCCTGTATACATGAGATGAACTTTATGGAAGAGTGAAGAAAAAACAGTGGCATGTTATGGTCCCACAAAATTATAAGAGGAAAGTGTTGTGGTACTGAGCTTAAAAAAATAGGGAAAAGGGCAGTACAGTGAGCAAACGTAGCTCAGACTTCACTGTGATATAAGAGAAAATGCTAGTACACACAAAGTTCTGAGCCTTTCAAATGGACTTCTGCACCAGTGGAGGTTAGTGGAGATTGTAAGGTGGAGTGAAAAGGGAACAGAGCTTAGGAAGGCATGAAACATCCCCAAGGGTGCTGATTAAAATACATGGGCAGACTCCACTGACTAATAACAGTTTCAAGTGTCCCAACACAATTAAATTCAATTTGTCCTTCTTCCTCATTTGAATTTTTGTTGGCCAGTTCCTTGGATTCCATTGTCCATTTTCTTTCTCTTCCTTCCTGCCGTCTCCTGCGCCACCTTCACTCTCCAAATACCTGAGGTTTTGCAGTTTATCTTTGTTAGCCACTTGCTCGTGAAAGTGAACAGTACAGAATCCGTGGGCCAGCTTTTTTCTTTCATCTATCTCACTATGCTTTTATATTACATAGTTGTCTGTCTTGCTGGTTTGCAGCATACCCATCTTATGAACCATTTCATTTTCAGCTAGTGAAATAACCTTTAGCAAACACTGATTATTTGATTCTTCCATATTGTCTGACTACATTCAATCAATTTTTCCTGCTGCCTTCATGTAGCTGCCAGAGATCCATCCTGTATCATTTTCCTGTCAAATAGCTGTGCATATGGTTTCCTGCTGTTTTCAGTGTTCTGCACTTTCTTCTTATGACATCTCTATCTGGTCTGCACTGCAGTTTCCGTTCTTCACCTCATCCAAAACTTCTTATCAGCATTAGTCCTTCGCTTCCTATTATTAAATTGGCTTTAGCTTCAAAGCATGCCATCTGTTACACTAATAATCACGAATAGTTTTTTTCAGCATTTGTACTTCTGGAACATAGAATTAGCAGTAGTGCTGCTTTTGTCTTCTGTTTCAGCTCTTATGTTCTCCATCACTTGTGTGTCTTCCATCTCAGCACTTGAGCCAAATACCTACATCACAGGCCCAGTTGAGAAAGAGTAAGGAACTTCCTTAATGCCCTGGCCAAATATTTTATTAACACCTGGGCTGTCCTATAAATGAGGCATAGAGACAAAGGGATCTAACAGCATAACAAATTAGACTGAATGACTGGTACTATACAAGCTGCATCTTCATATCATCTATATTATATACTAAGAATTGTTATAAGTAATGTTCAGTTTTCACTCAGCATCTCTATTCTGAAGAAATCCAAAAGCATAGTGGCTCATAGGTAAATGTCTACCTCACAGCTCCAGGGCCTAGGATTCAGTCCTGTCCCTCCGGTCATTGTCCGAGCCTCTTTTGTGTTTAGTCTGTTCAGTTTCTGCAGATACTGTAGTTTCCTTCCACCTCTCCGAAGCATGTTGGTTGACTGGCTACACTAAATTGTTTATATATGTTATATGTATCCTTGCTGTTGTCTTCTGGGTCATGGTTTAAAAGTGTCCATAGGCCAGCCTTCTTTGCCTTTTAATAAATGGTAAATAAGCTGCTGCATCGTGGAGTGGCATCTTTATATTTAAACAGTAAACTTTTAGATTTGTTAGTCACTCATTTAACTTACAGTTTAAATCTAAACTGTACACAAATACAGAGGAAAATACAGTGTACGCTAAGACTGTATGGCAATAGCATCAAACTGCCAAAACACAATACAGTATTACTAACATAAGGATTAACCATTTTGATTTTCAAATGTAATCATAAAATGATTAAATAGCTGAATAATATTTAAACTCAAGTAAGTAATTGCAGTGATAACTCAGTTATTTTGTATTTTGCAATGAAACCAAATTAGAATTGGCCTTGTGCCCAATTAAGAATTTAAACTAAAAAAAATGAGTCACAACAACTCATTAAGTAAAGTATTTAATATGAATAAATTGCAATTTACAGCCTACATTATATCAACAGTAATAAGATGTTGTAGATAAAATGTGAGATTTTAGAGGCAATACACCTATATTTTCTCAACATCTTGTTGGCATACTGAGGTGGCAAGGGTGTTTTTCCATGAGGATCAGTGTTTGGACCACACTTGTTTGGTCTTTCTTTTCTAGGGGTCATAGAATACAGATAGAGGTTTGAATAGCATAGTGTTCTGATGACTGCAATCTGGAGACTGTAATTATGTTCACTTAAAATACAAAATTACTCCAAATCTGTATGTACAAATTCAATAGTTGGTGGAGTAGGATTTATTTCAGTCTCTTTTGCACTTAATGTGTATTGCCAAAGGATCAACATTGCTAATACACCTAAAGGAACACCAAACTAGAAAATGCCTGTACATTCTCTCATCCCTCAGTTACGAAGTGTTGCCATCTTCCACTCGCAGGAGAGCCATAGGCACTCTGTAGATATAAATTAAGCTTTGATGCACAAGTCACAACTGAAGTTAAAAAGATGTCCTCTGTAGCACATGCCATACAAAAAGGCATAAACAATTAGACTTAGAAAGTCACTGTGCCTCTTAGTGTGAAAACAAGGCATCCAACATATCTGAAGGATGCTCAGCATTTCTTCGTAAGAAAACCAAGGGGACAAAAAACATGATTTACTCTGAGACTTGTGTGTTTTTTGTATACCACACACTTCTTAGAGGGCACTTATCTGTGGTATAGAAAAAACACATCTGATCTAGTCGGAAGATTTGTTCCTGAAATGTACAGTGAGTGGAGACAACACAAAAGATCCAGGAGACTATTACTTAAAAATAGAAATAATAGAAAAAAGGCTGCTTATTGAAATGTCAGCACTTGAAATGCCAAAGGCTGAAAAGCCTTAAAAAAAAAACAGACTGAAAACATTGGAGAAGAGCAAATTTCAAAAATCACTGTTCTCCTTAAAACTGTCCCCTGCAACCCCACACCACCCAAACTATACGTATATATATATATATATATATATATATATATATATATATATATATGTGTGTTCAACAGGGAGTTGGTATATTTAGTTGTGGGGGTGTGAAGGACAAAGCCCCCCACTTGGGTGGGTTTGATATGCTTTGGTTTGTTTTTTTGGTCCATGTTGGCCGACTGCCTCCTTTCCCTGGTAAAAATATCAGTGTTGCGAGTGTTTGTTTAAATGTACATTTGGTGTTTTCATCTCGAGCATCTAAAATTCGAGTAAGTAACATTTTGTTTATTTGGAGTAGATCCGTATATATATATATATATATATATATATATATATATATCTATATATAAAATTAATTCCAAGATCACTATACCTTGGAGAAAGGGGAATATTTCAGAGATGGCATCTTGGACTTAGTATATGTAAGGCCGTTCTTCCAGCCATTCAGTCTACATATTTCAGTGCTCACTCTAGCAGGTCCCAGTGTTTCAAATGGTTACCAGAAACAAATGGTACTGATTCATTACCTATCTGCTAATGGAACTTTGGGTTAAATTACCACTAACAAAGCAACTGAGTAAAAGCATTAAAAAAATTTAAACTGGGCTTTTCAAAGATTAGCAGGTCGCAAGCTTGATTCACAAACATTTGAAGCTATTTTGTGCTCGCCGGCCTCCTGTGTACAGTATCCTCCTCATGAAAGTGAGACAGACAGTATCATACCACAACAGTTGTACTTCATGTCACATTCAGTCCTTCTTCTAATTGGAAAATTAAATGGTGACAGCTTGGATAGAGTTAAGAGTGACTGTGTTGTTGTGGAGTAGAACTGAATATGAAAACAAGGAGTGTCTGTGGTGTCACTACAGGGTGGTTTGAGAGACTTACTGTGTTTTGGGTGGAGGTGTTGGAAGAGAGTCTGTGTCCTGCAATTTCAGTGGTTAAGGGATGGTTGGTACTTTGTTATTATGGTTAGTGAGAAACCCTAGCTGCCTTAAAAATGTTACTTTTCTAACTTATATATCTGTGTCTCTGAGTATAAACAGCGTCAGTGGTCATTGTATCAGTTCTCACACGTAAATGGCACACTTAAATAAAGGAAAAATTACCTGAAACTGTACAGGTTACAGAAGAAAATCAAGTACTCTCCAGTTTCATTTTGTAAACAAAAACAAAAAGTACGACTAACTTGCAGCCACACTTTGTATGCATAATGGTACTGTTATGGAATGATTTTTAGGTCAGATAATACGTAGGTTCATAGGTGTGTACTAGGCTAATGGCCCTAGAGCCTTTACAAGCCTAGCCCATAGGATTACCGTGGCATCGTGCCACCCGACCTTTGTTTCCAGTGCCTCTGTTGAGTAGAGCCATTGGAATGATCCCCGGGGTGAATTTTCTTTTTTCCATCCACTCATCAAGATTTCTATTGAAGAGGGCCAGTGATGTGCTGTATGGGAAGTCTATTCCATACCATGGGCAGTCTCTGGGTTATGAACCTGCCCCTCCAGCACGTTCTGTTGATTGTGGTAATGAGGTTGAGGTCTCTGGAGCTTGTGATGCATAGGGTTTGGTTTAGCATTAGCACACATGAGTAAGGTGATATTGGGTGACCCCCTTACACCACTTTACTCGTGTGTTAACCCTAACCCTACACATTATCCTTCAAACCACCTTACTCATTTATGGAAACACTAACCCTGCCTGCAAGAATGTGTGTGTGTGTGTTTATGCGCATAAATGGTAGTGTGTTTTATGGTCTAGTTTGTAATTTGATTTTTAGGTGATACAGTGTCCTCAGATTTTAAGAAGTGTGTATGGTTGTGGGCATAAAATCTCACCTTACAGCAGGCACAAATTATGCTTAATTTATTTAGGGGTTCAGCATCTTTCACAGGCTTATGAAAAAGAACCTTTCATGACAGAATGTCTTTTCCCTGGTGATCAAGAGAAGGAGGCATCTTCCTCCTTGTTCAAGGAACCCTTCTAGAAACCCAGAAATAGGCAGGAGAGGCCTCTTCCTTGTTTGTCTTCCCCCAATCCTTTAAAAAGCCTAGGAGGGAGGACAAGAATTTGTTCTTTTCCTCCTCCTCAGAAGTTTTGAGGGTGAATATTGAATGTAAGGGAAACGTTCATGTTTCTTGCCTGGCTAGTGTTCCTCCGGTGTCAGAGGTAGAGGTACTTTCCTTTGCTAAATGTAGTTTACATAGTAAATTTTCTTTCCCCAGGCCTCCCTTTTACCCACTGTTTTTGCTTCTATATCTTCAAGGTCAGTGTTTGTGCACCACAGCATCAACTACAAAAAAGTGGTGGAGGCCCTATTGCAAGCTGAAGTTAACGTTGATCTGCCCTCATCCACCTCTGTCTCCAGGACAGATAGTCATTTCCCCCCTTCTTTTATGTTTTTTTTCCTTCTTCTCATTGCTCCCTTTGGTGGACCTGTAGTCAACCAGTCAGCTGTGCCCTTGGTACCAGTTTTGTCTTCCAAGATCAACTACAAATTTGGGTCAAACCTGAACAGAGCAAAATAGATGAAAAAATTCTCAATGCTGGCTTGAACTTCCAGTTGTCACAGAGGACCTTCAGCAGAAACCGAGAGTCCATAGCAAATGTTCTTGAGCCAGCCTACAGAAGAAGAAACTTTCAGTATTAAAGGGGTCAACGTGAATGTGATGCCTTTCAGACAGGATGCTGCCCAAATGCAGAGCTGTTTGTTAGCAGATAGGGTTTCAAAATTCATCATGTAAGGGTCAGCCTTAGTAGAGCCATTGAGGACTTATCTAACTGCCCTGTTCTAGAGGCAGTTAGGGATCATCTGTTCCACAATATTCCTGCATGACTGGCCATTGTGCAGTACAGATGAGAGAGGGAGAGAGAATTTCCAAACCTTCAAGACCCCTTTCAATACCCCCGTCCAGCCAAACTCCACTTTCTGGAGGTCCCAATTCATCAGAGGTTTGCTGCAAAAAGAGAAATAAATGGACTCATTAAAGAAAGCAATTCAAGAAATATTGCCAGAACTGAAAGGGTCTGAGTTTTATTTCTATTTCTGGTCTGTAAAAAAAAAAAAAAAAAACTAATGCAGTGGGATCACAGACACATTTTAGCAGTTCATTCCCAAAATTTCATTTCAGGTGGTCTTGGTGTATGCTATATTCCTTTGCCTGGCAAAGGGATGACTGGATGTGTTAAAAGGACCCCCATGATATATACTGTGTGTCATCATAGCAACGGAGTTCATCAGATTCCTGTTCTTCCAATGGGAGACACTCATTTCAGTATGGTGCCCCATTGTTTGGGTTAAGCAGAGCCTGCAGGGTGTTTACCAGATGCATGGTACTGTGACTGCACATCAGAAGCTGTAGGTTCAATATTCCCCTTTCTGGATGACTGGCTTCTGGCAGCAGTGACAATGGAAGGTATTCTTTGGACAATCCAGCCTGTAACAAAGACTTCACAGTCCTTGGGGATCACAGAGTGACAACATTACAGCTGGTGCTGCTGTAGAATTTTTAGCTCATTAATTAACTTGATGCTAAATTACCTCAAGAAAGGGCATTCCCCATTTAGAGAGCAGTCAGGCTGATTTTACAACAGGACACTTTTATATCCTTTTTGTGTCTGAGAACATAAGATCTAATAGCATCATTTTGCATGGTGTCTTATACAAAATTAAAGATGAGAAGGCTCCAGTGGATGCGTAGCACTTAACTGTTTAAGTCCCAGAGTTGTCAGACTGCATGAAGATTTTCAGAGGTTGTGAGGGTTACTTAAGGTTTTAGATGCATACTCCCAGTTTGGCACTGGCAACCCTTACAAAGGCAGTAACCTTTGATGTCTTGGTCCTGTTATTGGGGAGCTTTGTCCGAGTCGGATGGCCAAGGTATCTGGTCAACAACAGAAGTTAGCATACATATTAGTGTGCTAGTGCTAAGCTTATTTGTCCTAATCCTACAAGCATTTCAGGCTCCTCTCCTGTAGGATGTAATTGCTGTCCAGATGAACAATATGTCCTTTGGTACATCAACAAGCAGAATGAGATCTTATCCTGTCTCTCAGGAGAATACAAGGGTCTGTAATTGGACTGTCAGCCAACTGAGTTCTGGTAGCCATTTGTATCTCCGAGTCAAGTTACCTCCTGAGCAGACAGGCTCAGCTGATGTTTGCTGATGCTGTATGAGATTGGTCCTTAAGATAGACAGATACATGGAGGATTTTCTGCCTGTGGAGAGAGCCTTGATGCAGTCTACTTGTGTCTCCAACTAACTCCAAATGCAATAGCTGTTTTCTCTCATATCCCTCCCAAGGGCAACAATGTGGGATGCTGCTGTCTAGGATTGCCCCTGGGTTTCCCTTTAGGTAATTCTCATTGCTCCCCCTTTTGGACCTGACAGGTTAGGATCCCACTGCTGTGACCTTATCCTCTAAAGAAACCTCAGTGCCTTTGGCCCTTCAGAGTACTGTTGACCCACCCATCCTGCGTGCGTCATACAGACTGACAGCCCCTGAATCTAACAGCATGCTTTCATTGATGGCAGGGAGCCATGGTTTCTCTTGCATGGTTGTCCAGAATCTAACATTCCAACTATCACTCAGAGACCCAATACAGGTAAGAATTATAGAGGCAAATGGACTAAATATGCAATGTAGGCTTTCAGACAAAGGCTTCAAACCATTTTTGGTTCTTGTTATCAGTTGTCTTGTAGTATTAGCAAGTGTGTTTGACTCAAAACTTAGTCATTCTTCACATAAGGTACACCTAGCTGCCAGTTCAAACTCCCATGAACATTTTTAAAGTAATTTAATGGCTTTTTTAAAGGTGTACAGGGCATCCGTGCAAGAAACATTTCTGATTAAGACCACTGCTCAGAAATTGGGTCGCACTTTAGCAGTCTGAGTTCCCTAGTGGAGACAGAGGAAATGACTGTGCAGTGCTGCCTGTGGGAGTGCTGAGTGTCTTGAATATGAGGACCGTTGTGGAAATGACTGCTGGTTCAGTGCTGATGTTCATTCCACACACAGCCAACAGGGTGTTAGTGGGTGTACTGTTTTGGTGCTTTCCAGGAGGATTTGGGGGAGGTTGTGATGGCTTCCTGTTTTTTTTTTTTTTTAAAAAGATAGGTTGCCTTAGTGGAAATAACTACAATTCTAGCTTCATTTCTTACTTTTAAATAATTTTGAAGCAGTAGATTGTTGTTAGTATTTTGTTTCCAAAGATTTACTATAGTGTCTTATGTTCTTCAGTAACTTTATTAGGTTAGAGGTAAGCCAGAGACAGTGTAGACCCATTAATCTCCTCCATCTATTGGGAAAAAGTGATATGCTCCTCACTAGATCTCTATCGTAGTAATGCTGACAGATGGGATATATCCTGCCAAGGGTACTGTATTTCCAGCCAGTTCTACCAAGACTTTGCACACCTTCCTTATCCTCCGTATGTCTGACCATGGACTTTCAAGAGTGAAAATCCTCAGAAGTTTCTTGCGACTAGTGTGGGAAGCAAGGTTCTGTCTGAAGCTCAGTCTGTCAACTGTACGAAAGGATCCAGTTGCCTTTACAAAGGAAAGCGAAGTACATAGTTGGGGGCCTTTCCTCATTACTGAACTTTTTCCTGACTTTTTAACTTTGTTTATGTCATCTAAGAGACAGAAATGCCTTTGTGGCAGGCTGATTCTATACAAGGATAGTCATGCCCGTGTCTTTTCTGTTTAGGACCTGACCATAACACTAAAGATTGCTGTATTTGTCAGGCATCTGTCCCATAGCTGTTTGCCATAATTAAAAGTCTACTTAGAAATAAATGCTTGCAGGCTTTGGCATGAGCCACTTTGCAGTCAGAAGCTCCCTTCTCAGATGTGCCTTCACAGCCCCAAAAGAAAACTAGGTAACGGAAAGAAGACATCTGTTTGTGTGCTCCTTTCTCCAGGTTGGAGTCTGACATCTCTGAGACTTACTGACAAGCATGCAGACTTTCTGACCTCGTGGCCTTTCCCACTGTTGCAAGTACCTTTCTGTCATGTCCTGTCCAACCAGGCAGATGGACATTAAGGCTGCAAAGGGAGAGAGCCTGGGATTGAGATCTCAGAAAGACCAGATGGTGTTCATAAGATATTTGTGAATGAGGATAACTCTGGTTCCCTTATACAGAATAGCCAAATTTGGGCCAATTAAAAACCCCAAAAAAGAAAAAAAAACAAAAGACAAACATATTTCATTTCCAGCTACACCTGCACCCAGACATCCTCAACAGGGAGTGGCAGAACTTTTCTCAGGGAATTTTTAATACCTTTATAGTTTTAAAACCTCTGCAGTTTTTTTTTTGCCTGTGTGCCTTCTATCCCTCAGAAATGGAAGAGAGAGAGTTCCTCTGAGGAAAATTCTTCCTCAGAATCAGATTCTGAGCCTCTAGACTACTCTTCTGTTTATTCCCCTTCTGGCTTTGAGTCCGAACCCAAAGACACTTTTTCCTCAGACTCAGTCAAGTAGAACTTTCTTTTGGGAATACCATCCATAAATTATGCAGTATTGTAATTGGAGGGTAGACCACACTCTGAATCTCAAAAGAGGTACTACAAGTTTATTGCATGTTGGTGTTCCTAAGCCTTTTGCTGCCCCCTATTTATTTTAGATTCAGGTACTTGGTCTTCCGTTCATACTTTTACAAAATCGATGCCTTTTCGAGAGCCAGAGCAGGATTTTCTAAAATTATACTTCAGGTACAGTTGTGTAATAACTTACCATACCAGTAAATATTCTAATAGATCACTGTTGCACTATATGCACCCTCCCTCCACCCTTGTTGTTGTTCTCCTCTTTCCATTAAGTTGAGGGAAAAATCCTATTTGCCTATCCTTGTCCCTCTCCTTTTTACATGCGTCTCCTCTGTAGTAAGCCTCAGTGAATATCTAGGACGAGTAAGCTCTGAGGATTTTAGTTCTTGTGCATCTCTTATTTATCAGCATGTAGTCATCATGCCAAGATCTAAAATCAAATACATGGCATATGAGGAAGGAGCACCTAAGCTTTGGTATACTTGTGAGATATACAATATCTTTGGTAGGATACTATCCATCTGTTAGCATTACTGAAACAGTAATCTTTTTAAAATCTACTAATATAGTAATTTCTTACACAACTTTCCTTTCCTTTTTTTTTTTAATAAATATTAAATTCAGGAAGGACAGTGTTAGGATTAGTAGCATATACCACTGGCCAGTCAATAGCTTTATGAATAGTCACAAGTGCTTCTGTCTTAGAATCAGAGAAAATCTTACCTGAGATAATTTTGGCTTTTGTCTTATGTTTTAAAGGACCAGTGGGAGATAACTGGACAGTGGTTGCTGAGATTGTGTGGGCACACATTTAATAATAAGCATGAATGCTTTATATTAGTTATAACAAGGTCAAGTGTGGAGCCATTTTTTTGTTGAATCTTGGTTTGTGCTTATCTATTTGTTCAAGACCTAGGAGTTACAAGGTTCTGTTTGGTTGGTGAGCTTTGAAGTCTGATGCATAAATGTCAATGTCTCCTAGAATAGTGGTGTTTTTTGGAATTATAGAATGAAAGATTTAATTTAAAGTTTCTTTGTTAAACATCTATGTTAAATCACACTTAAAACAATGGAGGTACACATGCATTAATAGAAAATTAAACAAACTGTAGTGATATTTCTCATTGTTTTTATGTAGTATACATATCATTCACTCCAGCGTTACATAAATTGCTCAATTCCTTCTCTCTTAAACCTCAGTCCTCCTGGACTTTGTTCTTCATGTATTGTTCCCACAAATTCATTTTATTTTCACTTCCCATTTCTAAAGATCTTACCCTCCAGTTCTTTTATCTACAGTTTTCATTACTACATTTACAGTTGATTTATATTGTCTAGTACAGTAAACTCTCAGTTAACTGACACCCATGTGGACTGGTAGATGCCGGGTAAGTGTAGTTTCTGGTTGCTTGAGAGTTACAATTAAAAACAGACCTGACAAATACTGTACCCTATACTATACCATACCATAAACACCGTGTTGATTTGATTTTAATATTGAAATACAGTAAATAAAAGCCTGGCTGGAATAATATTTTAAACTTATATTTCCACTAGAAAGTGTGCCACATGGAACAGTTTTCAGTGGCACTCTTGAGTGGATTGGAATTGAATGAATTGAATAGAGAGAGAGAGAGAGAGTGAATTCATGTATGAAAGCAGAAGCGACTGTGTGTGAGAGAACAGAGAGATGTATGAAAGCTGAAGAGAGTGTGTGTGAGAGATCGGAGAGAAAGAGTGAGTGAATGCATATATAAAAGCTGAAGAGACTGTGTGTGTGTGTGTGTGTGTGTGTGTGTGAGAGATCGGAGAGAGAATGTGCAATCAGATGCAAACTGACTGAGCATGGAGCAAGTGTTGACATTTTAGCGATTTGACTTGCTTGGTTTGACTTATTCTCAGGTGAGTATGGAGCGAGTGTTGACATTTTAGCAATTTGACTTGTTTGGTTAGACTTTGTTCTTAGGTTGGGGAGAGAGGGAATTTATTTGTGTCTTCCTTTTTAAAATTCTTCTTCTTCTTTCGGCTTTTCCCGGTTAGGGATCGCCACAGTGGATCACCTGTCACGTAATGATTGGCAGTGGGGTTTTATGGTGTTGAGTTGCCATCCCGGCACCCAACCTTCCAGAGAAGGTACAAACACGCACACACTCACGCCTAAGGCCCATTTAGAGTGTCCAATCCATCTACAGCATGTCAGGAATGTGGGAGGAAACCGGAGCACCCGAAGGAAACCCATGCGACCACAGGGAGGACATGCAGACTCCGCATAGAAGGCACCCCAGCCGAAGATCGAACCAGAGAACCTGTTGCTGTGAGGCAGCAACACTAACCGCTGCACTACCACGACCGCCCTCTTCCTTTTTAAAATTCTAAAACTCTAAAAACGTAAGGTATGTTTCTGTGTGTGTGTGGGGGGGGGGGGGACAGAAAGTGCAACACATGAAAAACTGAATTGTTCACACTGTACTGTATTTCTCCATTTTTTTTTCTGGTTGCTTGAGTTCCGGTTAACTGAGTTTACTGTAATTGCTTTTTTGACAGCCAGCAGCATTAAACTTAGTAATGCTTTACTATGTCTAGGCAATTCTGATCTTGTGTTCCAGCTCAAGGGTTATTTCATTAGTTAAATTTGCATCCCCAAACATTTCTGACAAAAGTACTCTTGTGAGTTGTTAAAACCCACCAGCTCAAAACACTCCCAATTAAACCCCCTCTCTTTCCTATCAGAAAAATTCTTGGAAGTTTGGTTGGGTATAAAAATACCTCTGCAAACACTTCCAAGCAAAATTCCTAAACCTTCTGGAGTTAGCATGCTTGTGACTTGTAAAAATGTCCTGCCATTGTTTCTTGTAAATTGCTTTTCCAGTATCTTCTCACAATCTTTTCTAACCTCCTCTGATGGATTAGTGTAGTTATAGTGCAATATTTGATATGTTCTACTAATTACCTTTTTAACACCAGCTTCTGTTTTAGAATCAACTAAAAATTCTTCCAGAGCTGGTCTTTAATTTAACACTCCCCTATTTCTTTCTCTTTGCCTGTACTCTGATATTAATCTTTGGTAAGGAAGGCAGTCTGTAGCCTGCAGTCCATTTGTCTTCTTGGCCTCATCCCACTCTGTTACATTTTTCTCTCAAGTTAGTTGCTCCCAGTACCTTGGTTCCTTTGCTAATTTTCAACAGTAAAATTCATCCCCCCTCTTGCATATTCTGTGTACCCCTACTTGCAGTCATCCCTATCGACAAAATCTCCTTTCTCCATTCTCATGTTAGTTAGCTAGGTTCATAGAATACTTTCTACTATGTTATGAACATAACATTATGTTTGGCTGTTGTTATTCTCATTAAAGATCTTCATCCAAAATCTCACTCTTCTATTTCTTGAAATTTACCCATTTCATCATCATTCCTCTCCACTTTGAATTATAACTTTCTGCTTGTGTTATGTGTATGAGACATAACTGTGTAGCTCTAAAATATCCCTTCAAATCAGGTAACCTTAAAACCACCTTGTTCTTTTGGAAGGATCAATGTATCCCACTTAACCCTTGCCCTCTTTCCCTCCCAGATAAATTCCTTCAACTCTTTATTAATTATTCTCTACAACTTCTCTTCTGGTTGATAAAACTATGCCTGACCCTGTGTATATAACTAAACAGACTAAAAACATTTTCACTGCTTATATCTTACTATCCATATCCGTAAACAAGAGCTTCCACAGTTCTTGCATTATCTTTTGTTTAGTCTCTTCCCACATATCCTTAGCTGCCACAGCAGAAGCCTTTTTAATCCATACTCCTAAATACTTCATCTTATCATGTCCCCATAAATATGGGTATTAGTGAACAAATCCATGTGTGGGTACATTGTTTACAGCTATAGCCATTGTTTTACCTTCATTAATTTTATATACTGAAAAGACTAAGAACCATTCATCCTCTTTTAATTAAGAATAAACACTTAAAACTATGTACATTTTCAACAAGTGAAGTTTACCCCTCCAGATAGAAGCAGTTGCCCTAAATCAGGGATAACACTTCCAGGCGGCATTGCCCAATTTAAAATTAAGGTTAACCATTCTAAAGCACTTTACATCCAATGTTCCTGCTTACACTGACTGCTATCTGCCCTTTTCTTATATTTATTCCCCCATTTATAAAAATCTGCTGTCAGTAAACATTAACGTTTAGCCATAAGAAAATGTGCACTGACCACCTTCACATAAACTAAGATGTTCATCACTGGATCACATTTGCAGTACTCTAGGCTGTATGCTTCATATCCTGCCAAGGATATTACAACCACACAGTATGCCAAGCTTTATGGCATGTTCCATGAGCCCTAGCCACTGAAGGACTTGAAGAGAGCCACATACAAATCTGTGGTTACGACACCAATTCATAGCTTTGTTGCTGGTGAAGTGTGCTCATCTTGTGTACTTTGAGGGATCGGTGGTTGGCTGGCGCATCTTCAAGGCTGGCAGATAAGTACCCTTTTGGTGCAAACCTTCCACAAAAGCTTTTATTTTAAGAAAATATGTTATTACTTAAGAGTAGCGTTTATTTTATCTTGGGGACTGTCACAATACATTTTTGTTAGAAAATTCTCTTACCATGTGTGTAAATTTTTGTGAGGAAAACTTGTTAAAAATACTTGTAGTTTTTTGAGGTTGTCATTTAATTGTTTAAAAAAAAAAAAGGAACACCGATTCTTCCATGCTAGTTGATTCAGTCTCCTTTTTTGAGTGAACATTGGAGCAGGCTTACTGGCTGTTCAGTTCTTCCCTCCCACCGTCCACAAGAAACCGAAAAATTTTAGTGAGTTTTTGTCTGTTAAGCAGGTTTCTTTGACTCAGCTGCTGATGGCTGACTGTTATGGCCAAAGCTGTTTCATTAGACCACATATCTTTTCCTTAAAGCCATCTGGTATAGCTCCTCTGGAAGCCAGTAAGGACATGTAATTAGAGCACGTCCTTTGTGGGCATTAGGGATTCCTCTGCAGGTGTGGGAGAACCACTCTTGTTGACCTCTGAGGAGATGGTGGACGATGCTTTACCACATATCCAGACTAAGATACCCAGTTCCTAGTCTAGTGTTCCTGCCTTGAGTCAGTCTGTTTCTAGGGGTCCTCCTAGGAAAAAGAAACAAAGTTAAACATTTGCCTTTTTCTGTCACTCTTGACTTTAGACCAGAAGGATTTGTTAGGCTTTAGTAAGGGTTTAATTTCAAGCCTTTGATTTCTTAAACTCTGGTCCCTCACTGACTACTAAAAGAAAAAGAAAGTTGTTGTTTGTCTTTCGGCTTTTCCCAGTAAGGGGTTGCCACAGCGGAACTCCGGTCCGCTAATGATTGGCAGTAGATTTTTACATAATGCCGAGGTGCCAGCTCGACGCCCAACCTTCAACGAAGGCATGCCCATTTACGCACGCATGTCTTTCGAACGCTACCCAACCGCGGGGAGGACATGCAGACTCCACACATAAGGCACTCCCAAGCCAAGCCGAGAATCGAATGGGAGAACCTCTTGCTGTGAGGTAAAAATGCTACCGCCGTACAAAGAAAAAGAAAGAATTCCCTCAATTTCTGATACTAATTCTCAGTATCAGAAGAACAGGGATTAGACTTGGAGGGATTTGTGTTTATTAATTCTACTCAGGCAGTTGATTCTGATTATGAAAAAAAGTAATATTTCAGATCTCCCATAAGAGTTATTGTTTTCAGAAGTTATTTCCAAAGTGAAAGATGTATTTTGGTAGAAACACTGAAATTCCAGTATCCCAGCAAAAATATTATGATTTATAACAAATGGGTATTTATTCCTCAGCGTGCAGCTGTTTCTCCAGTTTTACCAGCATTAAAAAAAATTTCTTAACCTGTCGTAAGCAAGACAGCCAACCTCCTGCCTAGAAAAAAGTGTGATAGATTACATAATTTCCCTCAGACATCAAAATATTTTATTTTCTAATCTCAGATCTGACACTGTAGTGATCTCTTCGACAAAACCTTCTGCTGTCAATTTGAGAATGCTAATTCTGTTCCGACTGATAAGGATGCTTTTGACAGATGTAGGAGTAAAAAAGTTTATTCTTCTGCAAGTTCTGATATACTTGTACCTTCAGAATTCTAAACTACCAGGCTTGCTCGTTAATGTTTTTTCTGGTTTGCTTTGAGAATATGAGGAAGTTAACTGCTAATCTTTCTTCTTCTCTGAAAAAATGTAATTGCTTTTGTTTCTCAGGTATCCAAACTTTCAACTATCCTTACAATTCTGCTGATGCTGTATCAACAGCAGCTGCCACTGGTTCATTTGTGAGAAGATTTACATGGTTACTTTCACAAAATGTACATGAAGATGTAGAAGCTGAGATTTTAAAGTCTCGTCTTGACAAAGGAGTATTATTTGGCCCATCGGAAATTACTTAAAGGGGGTTGCCCAAATTTTTCAACCTTTCTTCTCAAAATTTATTAATAATTTTCCAATTCAGGACCCTTTTACAGAAAATGAAATAAACAGTCTCCGCAAGGTACAAGCAAACAGACTTTGGCAAGGAGCTCTAGAAAGAAGAGGAGAGCTACCCGGAACCAAGGTCAGTCCAAAAAGGCAGAATAACTGTCTGCCCGTTCTAGATTTCAGCCCTCCCATTTTGGCAAGCCTTTAAATCTTTCCCAAACTTTAGTTCTGCATTTTCCTCAATGCCATCATATAGTATCAATGGGTTCGGTGAATTATTGAGCGCGGCCATAGATGGGGATGGGAGTCCTTTCTTCCTTTTCAAGTGATACCTCCACAACTGCCAAACCAGATTTCTCTGCTTCCACCAAGTGCTGTCTCTGGGTGACATAGAACCAATGCCGCAGTTCAAACAGGAAAGCATTCATGAGTTTTTCTGGTGCCAAAGGAGGGAGAGTTTGGAAACCAGTCTTAGACATTTTCTTTCTCAACCTGCCTGTCAAAGTCTCAACATTCAAAATGATGTTCCGTCATTCCCTGTTACCCTTAATACTGCCTCTCAGTTTACTGGTAATGTTGGATTTAAAAGATGCTTATCATTCCATTCCAATTCACAAAGACTTCAGAAACTTAAGATTTTTGTATTATTCGGGTTATCTGTAGTACCAAGGGTATTTACAAAGTGTCTGGCACCTGTAATACCACATTGCAGGTTGCAAGGGATTCACATGTTCCTTATTTAGATAATTGCCTTATATTTGCAGATTCTTTCTGAAAATGTCAGGAATGCTAATCTAGAATTCCAGGTGAACATTGAGAAATCTTCTCTCATTCTTTCTCACAGAATACCTTCTGTATATATCACTCAGATGGGCTTTTCTTCCTCAGGACAAAGTAGACCCCTATGAACTATGCTTCCTGACCTTTCCCAATCAGTCTTTGACTTCAGCCAGGGAATACCTTGGGATTCTAAGTTTCACAATATCTGTGATTCTCATGATTCCTCTGAGCAGACTTTACAACAGGAACATACAACCGTTCCTCAAATTAATTTGATCCCATCTCCCTACTTTTCAGATTCCTGTTTTAGGATTTGTAAGAAGGAAGTTATAGTGGTGGAAAGACCAAGTATATCTCAATTTTACCTTACTTTGCTTTGGGAACAGTTTCCATGAGGATGAAAGTTGAGGGTGTGTGGAACAAACAGGACAGACCAAAACACATAGCAGTAATAAATCTTCCCACGTCTCAAAATTCTCTTTGAAAATCCAAGACCTCTGCGAGTTATCATAGACAGCACCACAGTGATGTGGTATATAAACAAATGGGATAATACAGATCCTACCCTTCTTTGCAGACTTACCGTACTAGTTTACGATGCAGCAACTCAGTACAGTCTTACCCCCAGACTTCCTACATTTCATCAGAGCAAAACTTTACACAAACAAGCTGAGCAGGACCAGGCAGGCCTTCATGAATGGAAATTGAACCCGATGATCTTCCAGGAATTGATCCAACTGTGGGAACTCCTCAAATAGATCTATTTGCTTCCATTCACAGTAGACCGCTAACGAAATTCTGCTCCAGGGATCATTGCAAGCAGGCCTGGAAGTCTGATGCTTCACATTCCTTTTCCTGTCCACCCTTTCTACTGATAACCAGGGTCATTCTAAAGATTCAGATAGACTCCCCAAAAATAATTGTTGTGGCATCCTTTTAGCCCAGACAACAGTGGTTCTCCCTTCTCAGACTGATCAAAGGCAATTACAAGCTTCCTTACAGATTGGACTTACTCACACAAGACAGGAGTCACACCTCAGTCTGGAATCTCTTCAGTTGACTGCCTGAATGATAACAGTTTTTAATAGATTTTATGCACCTATTTTCTGAGAACATGTAGCCGGTATTAAAGGAAGCTAAGAACCTTTCATCTAGGAAGTCATATATGAGTAAATGCTGAGTTCGTCTAGTTGGTGCCATTGTAAGCACCAGGACCAGTTGCCTGTGATTCTATATGTGTGAGTTACTATCCTCTGGCCTTTCTTACTCTTCTATCAAGATTAATCTTTCAGATGTTTCAGCTTCTCTACGCATAGATCCCCCTCCTTCTAACCAGTCTAAGTCAAGCAGTTTCTGAAGGGTTCTATACATCCATCCAAATAGAAAACAGGTGTCACCTCCTTAGGATCTTAATTTTGCCTTTGAAAAGATAATTGTTTCTTCATTTGGATTAGCTCATCAGGCTGAACTGAGATACAGTGTTATGTATTACTCTGACCTCTGCAAGAAGAATATCTGAACTACAAGCTCTTAAGGTGGGTTAGCCTTTTGTCATCTTTCATGTAACTAGGGTATCTTTGACAACAAATCTTTCATTTATACTTAGTTTTACATTGAGCCAAATTACTTATCTTCCTGTCTTCTTTCCAGAACCTAAAACCAAGAGAAAGCATCTTACATACTCTGGATTTATGCAAAGAGCTCCGATACTATCTTGCTGGAACTAAAACCTTCAGGAATTCTGATCAAGTGTTCATTTCCTGTGATTGTAAGGAAAAGGGACAGTCTGTGTCAGACTAGACAGTTTCCAAGGGGTTGTTTCATGCTATTTCCTTTTGTTATACCCACTATAAACAAGTCACTTCCAGGCAGGGTTGGGGCCTTGGCTTCTTCTGTGACTTTTTGGAAAGGAGAGGACACTAGGAGTATTCTAGAGGCAGCAACCTGGTCCTCTGCATATACTTTCACAAAACACAACAAACTCTATTCCTTTTCCTCACCCATGGCAGGTTTTACTAGGACCATTCTCCAATGGCTTCTAGACCCCCACAGTCATCCTTCTACCTAGGTTTCTAAGTTCTGATAATCTACCCATACAGTTTAGGCTACAGCAACAGTGATATAATGATGAACACAGTACAGTTATGTAAGTGAACTTGCCATAACAATAGATGTTGTAATACATCACTGTTGCAGTAGCTGCATCGCTCCGTCCATCTCCCAAATTGTATGTCCAGCGTGTACACAAATATACATATTATATTTGTCTTCTCTGGCAAAACAGCTGTGAGGAATTGATGCCCTAACCAATGATTTTATGATGCTCTCCTCAAGCCCTTCAGTGGTTAGGGCACATCGACAGTACCCTACGGATTTGAATACTGGGAGTTGTCATATCCTTGGCAGGATATAACTCATACGGTTTAGTCTACTGCAACAGTGACCTATTTGAACATTTAGTTTTATGGTGACTCCCCTTACACAGTTGTAAATGTATTTAATGCACTGAACAGTACAACCACTGGGGGGCGGGGTACTACTACTAATTCACTTCCCACTGTTTCAGACCTTATTTATTTTTATTTGTTTTGTTTGGTCTAGGCAACCGTGATCAACAGTTTTGAAAATGGCCAAGATAAATTAGCACAGGCTTCTTTCCCACAGACTGGGTTTGCTCAGAGAAGACAAGGGGTTGTTTAATGCACCTCAACCTGAAAACACTTCAAGTTGACTGCCTGAAAGATAGACTTTTGATATCATTTTAGACACCTTTTTTTCTGAGGATGTATAGCAGGTACTGAAGGAGCCTAAAAAATGCTAGGTAATCATTTATGTACACGTGGAAAATAATTTCTTGTATGATACCATACTATGGACTAGGACCCTTTTAATGCCTCTGGTTCCAGAATATTTATGTGTTGTTATCCTCTGGCCTTTTTTTAAACACCTTTGTCGAATTATCACTTATGACATAGGAAAATTTACATTTATTCAAAAATAATCAAACTGCCTTTATCTAATTATCACTTGACAGGAAAATATACATTTATTCTAAAATAACCAAACTGTATAAACACATTAACATTAACAAATATTATACTTCACATATATTGCTATATATAACCTAAGCAACATTGCAGAAATTATTCAATTCTTGCCCCTTTATTAAACCATTACTTACGACATAAGCAATCATACATTTATGTAAATGAAAACAAAGCACACCAACACAATCTTAGTTGCAAGCATTTTACATCACAAACCACACCGACACACTCCCATTTCCAAGCATTATACATCACTTACAATTTATAAAATCATTTTTAAATATTACATAGCTCATTTAAGTTCTACCTTTTAAACCTCATTCCTCCTATGTATGTATTGTTCTCACAATACCCATTTTTTTCCTATGTAGTTTGCTCCTACCTTTTTCTAAAGATCTCAGTTCCAGTTGTTTTATCTGTGCTACTATAGTCACTACTTGTAATATAGCAGGTTTAGATTTTGATTTCCATTTTCTAGTAACTGCTTTTTTGGCAACCACCGTAATAAACACAAAAAGGCCTTACCATGTCTACGCAATTCCGATTCTATATCATAGTTCAGAAAAATCATCTCCCTCATCAAACCAGTCTGCCCACCCAGCATCTCTAACAGTGCATCCCGCAGGGAATCCTTTAAGTCCACCAACCCACCGCTCTCCCAGAAAATATGTTCCCAAGTACCTGTTTCTTCCCTGTTCATGCCTCCAACATTTGCTGCTTACCTTAGAAAAAGTTTTCAGGAGTCTACGTGGGGTATAAAAATATCTTTGTAAACATTTCCAAGCAATAATCGTAAATCTTCTAAATTTTGTTGCATACTTGGGAGATTTACATGTGTCCTCCCATTGTTTTCTTTGTGAATTTCCTATGCAATTTCTCTTCCCAATCCTTTCTAACCTCCTCTGATTGAATCTTATACAAGTGGAAAATAATTTCTTGTATGATACCATACTATGGACTAGGACCCTTTTAATGACTCTGGTTCTAGAATATTTGTGTGTTGTTATCCTCTGCCCTTTTTTTAAACACCTTTGTTGAATTATCACTTATGACATAGGAAAATTTACTTTTATTCAAAAATAATCAGACTGCCTTTATCGAATTATCACTTGACAGGAAAATTTACATTTATTCTAAAATAATCAAACTGTATAAACAAGTTAACATTAACAAATATTATACTTCACATATATTGCTCTATATATATAACGTAAGCAACATTACATAAATTATTCAATTCTTGCCCTTTTTTTAAATAAGAAACACCTTTATTAAACTATCGCTTACGACATAAGCAATCATACATTTATGTAAATGAAAAGAAACCACACCGACACAATCTTAGTTGCAAGCATTTTACATCACAAGCCACACTGACACACTCCGATTTTGCAAGCATTGTACATTACTTATAATTTATCAAATCATTTTTATTGAGATTTAAAAGCTTGTTTTTTTCCACATATTGTACTTATTTGACTGCCTGCGCTTTTAAAAAGTTGTCTTTTGTTTAAATAAATTGTTTAACTGTTGTAGGCTACACACTAAAGTGCGATAGCCTTTTCTGATTGCTTGTAGTTGTTTAAAGCTGTTTTAAGTGTACTTTTTACTGTTTTGGCCTTATCTTTTCAAAAACAAATTTCTTGTTTCCCGCCTTTCTAAGCTAGTATAGTCCAGTTTTCAGGCTAGTGCTGAATTCAGGGCTGTGTTACAAGTTTCTGAGTTGCCCGTACCTTACTTGGATAGAGGGAAGTTTCTCTGCTCACCTGTGAGAGAGGGGAACTTTGAGCAGCCATCTGTCCCTGGAGGAGTGGTTCCAGCCCAGAAGTTAGTAGTTTAAAAACTGCATTTGCACGGTTTTGTGCGCCGGGCAGCACTGGTTAGCTAGGGTAAAATTATTCCCGGTTCCACTAAGCCTTCTCTTCAGTTTTTCACTTGAAACTAGTCTAACTTTCAACCTAAGCACTCAAAAAGCATCCTACAGTCCAGCACTTGCTCAGACATAATAGCAAGCACTAATATACCCCAACACTTGACTGCCCAGCAGGGCAAGGCTCTTTATCCACCCCTCACCAACCAAGCAGCTCACCCTACTATTCAGGCATGAACAAAGGGCAACTTCAGGTGTACTCTCCAGTCCAGCTGGTGAATCTGGGTATCCTGAGGCAACGTTACAACTGCTTCATGTACACAGACAGTCCTCTCCTCCTACCACAAAACACTAACATATGCAAGAGATGCAATTATACAGCCAAACTGGAGGCTAAGGTCTCTCCACCCAAGACTGGAACAGACAGTCGTGAGGAGAAGGTTAACACTTGCACTACACCTCCAGCCTCACATAGACCTACTGAACCAGCACTGGCAAAAAATACACATAAATACACAAAATTATACTCGGAGGCTGTAAATAAAAACCTGCAAAAGCATCAGAGAGCTCCAAAGCAGACACCCACAAAACCTGCACCTCCCGTCACAAACCAGACAGCACATAAAACACAAAATCAGTGTGCTGCACAATCACAGCCCTTAAGGCGAAATAACATACCTAACACACTAGTAATAAGCGACTCAATAGTCAGGCACACTGACACCCCACTCACTAGGCTGGACAAGGAGAAGGTTACTGTTAGCTGCCTATCGGGAGCCAGAATCCACCACATGACACAAGAACTCGGGTCACTCCAGAACAAGTACAAATATGACTCTGTCATTTTTCATGTTGGTGTGAATGACCTGAAATGTACCACCCTGGACTACATGAAAAGAGACATGGAAGAGCTCTCTGATCATGTAGCCCAGGCTGGTATGACCCTGACCCTGAGTAACATCCTGCCCTCACTAAGAATGATACCTCAGTATAAAGAAAAAATGATCAATTTCAACAATTGGCTAAGCTTCTGGTGTCATTCAAAGGGGATCCAGTGTCTGTCAGCCTGGGATGACATGCTCGACAAGCCACGTTGCTTCGCAAGAGACTGCTTGCACCTGTCACCCCTTTGCTTTCGAATACTGGCCAAGGCACTTGCTGCCCCCATAGTGCCTTTTTAGGCAAGGCTCAAAATTCAAACCCACCACCGTAAACAGCATAAGTAACAAAATGAGGGTTATGCTACTCAGTGCCAGGAGTTTAAATCTCAAAATGCATGCGCTCGAAACATTCTTAAGTATGGAGAACATCGACATCTGTGCAGTAACTGAAACCTAGTTCAAGGCTCCAGAGAGCACTCCAGCACTACTGGGCTACAACTCATACCACAAATTTCGGCCACAGAACATGGACCGAAACACAAAAGGAGGAGGTGCATCCATATTCATCAAGGATACTCACACCTCCAGGTTAGTGGTGCAGCATGATACCTCTGAGATCATCCATGTGCAACTAACATCAGGCAAATCTGCAATGCAAATTGTGACCTGCTACAGATCACCCTCCATGACCCAGGACCACCACTCCGCCTTTCTGGAGACACTGGAAAATATGAAGGTCCTACTGAACACCCTGATATTGGGCGATTTCAATTACCCTACCATTAACTGGGAAAACTACTTGAGTACAAACTCCCAGGCTCAGCGCTTCCTGGAATTTATCAACTCAAATGCCCTGGATCAGCTGGTAAACTCCCCTACCAGAGGACACAACATATTGGACCTGGTCATCACCAACATGGGCGACAGGTGCTCCGTACTGGAGGTCAACCCATCACTGGTTAGATCAGACCATAAACTAATCACCCTGGATGTCCACACCCCACCACCACTCACAACCAAGGAAACCACAGTGAAAAACTTTTCTAAAGCAAACTTCACCTTACTTAAGGCAGAGGTGGTAAGATGTCCTTCAAGGATGCATCTGCAGTCATAACATATGGGTTGTCCTGCCTCAGGCAGCCCTTCGGTCGGCTGGATTCCAAAGTCTGGGTCTGGCCTCGGCTGATGTCGCACCTTCCCCGACGTCATAGCTTCTGGGGTATAAAGGCATCAGCCGACGCCATTTTCCTCAGTCTTTCTTGCCGCGCGGTGCCCGAAGCAGAAGCTGTTCGCAAGTGCCGGTCGGTCAGATCCAGAGATTTCAGCTACCGAAGACTTGTAAAAAAGCTAAGTACCCCATTGGGGACTCTTTCTTGCCTCAGCCGATGTCAGACAAAGTAAATAATTGTTTAACTTGTGGGAAACAAATACCTCATAAGGATTTCCATTCTTACTGCCTTCCTTGCTTAGGCCCAGACCATGACGTATCAGCTTGTTTAGCCTGTGCCTCCTTCAACCGACGGACTCTTAGATGTCGGTCGGAGTTTGCAGAAGAGTTTTTTGGATCCGCTTTTGCATATAAAATGCCGTCGGAGACTCCGACTACACATTTAGCCAAAAAACGCAAGGAAAAGGACCGACACTCGTGGCCCGCGGTTTCGGCTGAAACCACGGTTAGGCCTTCCGCGAGTGTCTCGGTTTCGGCTGAAACAGAGTCCCCGGTTCTTACTTCTGCCGAAATCATACCTCCGACAACCGAGGCCAGAGAGGCCCCGGCTGCGTCGGCTACAGAAATCCCTACCGAAGAAGCAAGCGCACAAGAATTGTCCAACACCATTCCATTGGACATTTCTACTCCTACACGTGGGGCAGCTAGGCCCCCTGCTTCTATGTCTATTAAGGCCTTCTCCAGAGCTAAAGCAGCTAAAATTTCAAAAGCCTTACCTGCAAAAGCTACTTCTCAGAGACCTCCCTCGAGTTCTCAGATTCTCAGCCTTGCTGAGGACCTTATATCCATGATTAGGGGTTCCCAACCTCACCCAGACAGGGCCTCCCACCCTCCTCCTGACAAAAGGCCTAGGACTGAACCCCCTGAACCTTTCTCCTCAGACTACTCCTCGGATGGATCTGATTTATCAGACCATCAGGAAGGGCCATATTCTCCTTATGAGGATTCAGATGCAGAAGACTCTATTCCTTCTGTCTCCCCTCCTGAAGAATTTTCTTTTGGGGAAACTTTGCATTCAATGAGGGAACACTTTCAGTGGCAGGGTCAGGATTTCTCTGACTCTAGAAAAAGATTAAGAACCTTTTTACACTTACCACAGCATAGGCCTCTAGCCATACCACCTGTGCTAACTGTAGTTGATGATGCATTTAATGATGTCAGTTCTGCCCCTGACTCTCTTCCCCCGGCCCCTGCAAAACCTGACAGATATTACAGGGTCCCGGATTCTCACTTTCATTTGTATAAAGCCCATGCTGCAGACCCAGAAACTATATCTCAGGGCCCAAAAGGCGTTGCAGCTGCCACTGCCAAAAACCCCCTACCCTCTGAAAGAGAGTCAAGAGCATTAGAGAGATGGGGAAAAAAGGTTTATACATCTGCTACTCTCTGCCAGGGCATTAAACTGTCAATTCCACATGATACAGTACCAGGAATATTTGTTAGATCAGCTGAATAAAAAGCTTTCTTCTACTGAACCTTTAGACCGAAAGTCCCTTCAGGATTTGGTACACAACTCTCAGCAGGTCAGTAATCATTTCTTAAAATGTGGCTATGATGCACTGGAGGCTTCATTTAGATCGGCTATGACTGGGGCAGTAATTCGAAGACATGCCTGGCTAAAAGAGCAACCCTTGCCAGACCATGTCAAGGCTAAACTCCTAGATGCTCCAATGGAGAAACAAAGTTTATTTGGCTCCCCTGCACAGGAGATTCTAAAGAAAGTGGAAGAAAAAGCAAAATCTGTGCAAACAGTAAAGGATTTTCTGCAGGTTCAACCTCCGAGGTTCAGCAGAAACTGGCCTTCAAAGAATTGGTCCTTTCCAGACACCTCCAGAGCACAGAGGGGCAGGAATAGACGCCCAAGAGGCAGAGGTCAATCAAAGGGTGCCTACAGGGGTCGTCAGTGGCAGCCTGCCAACCAGAGGAGTAGTGCCACAGCTACAACTACAGCCACTTCCACAGGACAGACACAATGACTTGACTCTGATTCCACCTACCAGGGAACAACTGGAAGCACCCGTGGGCGGAAAGCTGTCTTTATTCTCGAAAAACTGGTATTGCATTACAAAAGACAAATGGACATTGCAAACCATAGACCAAGGATACAGGTTTCACTTCCACACTTTTCCAAGAAGGAGCGGAATGCCAAACCTTCCACCAAACCAGAAGCCAGAGGCTTTAAGACAAATCCACAATTTACTTCAGATGAAAGCTATAGAAAGGGTACCATCTATGGAACAAGGCCAAGGATTTTATTCCAGACTATTCCTTGTACCAAGAAAAGAAAACCAATGGAGGCCTATTCTCGACTTGTCCGCACTAAACACATATCTCATTGTGCCAAAATTCAAGATGCTGACCCTACAGCAACTTCTTCCCATGTTGGGCAAGGAGTCTTGGCTGGTGACTCTAGATCTCAAGGAGGCATACCTGCACGTCCCTATACGGCCAGATTGCAGAAGACACCTCAGATTTCTTGCAGGATCAGAGCATTATCAATTCTCAGCATTGCCCTTTGGCTTATCTACTGTGCCCAGAGTATTCACGAAATGCCTGGCATCAGTAATTGCACATTGCAGGCTTCAGGGAATTCAAATCTATCCATACCTGGACGACTGCCTAATACAAGCGGACAACAAGACAAAACTAATAAAGGATTTGGCCTATGTCATGCACCTGTTACAGGCCTTGGGTTACACAGTCAACATCCAGAAGTCAAGACTAGTGCCATCCCAAAGGATAACATTTTTGGGTGTGGATCTGGACACAATGACTCAGATGGCTTTTCTCACAGAAGAAAAACAAAAGCAACTACCACTCTACTTCATGGCTTTGACAAGACAAACTCAGCTCACTGCAAGGAAAGTCCTGCAGGCCCTGGGTTACATGCCATCCTGCATAATCTTGATCACGCATGCCAGGCTACATATGAGAAAATTACAATGGTACCTAAGGAATGTATGGTCTCAACACAGGCACAGTCTAGAAACCATGATACCAATCATTCCATGCCTGAAAAAGGAATTCCTGTGGTGGGCTCAGGCCTGCCAGTCCAACAGAGGGTTGCCTTTCAACAAACCACAACCAAGGCAGACCATCACCACGGACGCCTCAGACCTAGGATGGGGAGCACACATGGAGGACAAGTGTATCCAAGGCCTATGGTCTCAGGACCAGCTGAACTTACACATAAACCTAAAGGAGATGCTGGCAGTGAAACATGCAATCGAGACATTCAAATCATTCCTCCAGCAAGGACATCTGCTGATAAGGACAGACAACACCACAGTCATGTGGTACATAAACAAACAGGGAGGCACGCATTCCTACCCTCTATGCCGGATGGCAATGGATCTGTGGGACCTAGGCCTGAATCTCAACATCCAGCTGCAGGCCAAATTCGTACCCGGAAAAGAGAATTCACTAGCAGACAGCCTAAGCAGAACTACCACGGATGCTCACGAATGGATGCTGCATCCAGACATCTTCAAAATCATAACAAGCAAATGGGGAATGCCAGAGATAGACCTGTTCGCCTCCCCACTCAACCACCAACTGAAGAAATTATGCTCAAGAGTATACCACCCACAAGCCTGGAAGGTGGACTCTCTCTCTTTCAGCTGGAATGCCCTAACAGTGTATGCTTTTCCACCTCTCCCATTGATGTACAAAGTTCTACTGAAGATCAGGGAGGAACAGCCAAAGGTGATACTAATAGCTCCAGACTGGCCAAGGCAGCACTGGTACCCGCAACTGAGAAGCATGTCTCGGGCGAACTCATGGCCTCTACCCCTATGGCCTCTTCTTCTAATGCAGAACAACTTCAAGACCCTGCATCCAAACTTGAAAACACTGCAGCTAACTGCCTGGAAAATTGCTTAAAACAAAACAAAACTGTTTTATATCACAGGGTCAAGGACATTATCCTGAAGGCTCGCAGACCCTCCACAAGGAAGACATACTCAGTTAAATGGAAGAGATTCCTCATTTGGAGCGCATCAAAGGGCACAAATACCACACTGGCAAACCTAGCACACATCCTAGAATATTTAGCAGAACTGTTCCACAATGGCCTGTCCTATTCCTCCATTAAGATTCATGCTTCAGCAATTTCAGCAGAGTACAACATGGATCCACCTATCTTCTCTCATCCTCTCCTCAGACAATTTTTAAGAGGGATCAAAAATGTAAAACCTCCAAGGAGACCCCCTCTGCCTACATGGGATCTCAATTTTGTGCTGGAAAAATGAACATTACCCCCTTTTGAACCAGCAGCATCAGCAGACTTACAGTTCTTATCTTGGAAAACTGCTTTCCTTCTGGCAATCACTTCAGCAAGAAGAGTATCTGAGTTACAGGCATTAATGGCAGTGCAGCCTTTCCTTATTTTTCACCAGGATAGAGTGTCTCTGAGAACCAATCCTACTTTCATGCCAAAGGTGGTATCCAGGGTATCCTTGAACCAAGCTATCCATTTGCCTACGTTCTTCCTAACCCACAGAACAGGGGGGAAAAACTTTTGCACACCTTGGATGTACACAGACAACTATGCTACTATCTGGACAGAACTAAAACCAGCAGAAAAACTGACCAACTTTTTGTAGCATATGCAACTGGAGTGCAAGGAAAAGCAATTTCCAAACAGACAATTTCAAAATGGATAGGAAATTGCATTCGTTTTTGCTACTCTTTTCATGGAAAGACAGCTCCTGAAAATATCAGGCCTCACTCCACAAGAGCCACAGCCACCACTACAGCTTTCCTACGAGGGGTGGCTACCAAGGACATTTTAGAAGCTGCTACTTGGAGCTCCGTGCATACATTTGCCAAGCATTACAATCTACCTTTATACTCCAGATCCCGAGCAGGTTTTGCAACTGCAGTTTTACAGGGATCTTAACTACACCATCCTTATCTTAGTACCTCCTCCCCCAGTTTGGCTGTGGTATTCTACCCATATGTTATGACTGCAGATGCATCCTTGAAGGACATAGTACAGTTTTGTACCTACCATAAATGTAGATGTCCGATAGGTATGCATCTGCAGTCAGGATTACCCACCCTCCTTCCCCTCTGTGGTACTCCTAGGGTGCTTACCCCTTCTTCAGCTAGCTGGGGGAATCTATTATGGTGTATTTGTTTGTATGTGTATATGTATGTATATATATATATATATATATATATATATATATATATATATATATATATATTGTTTGCTACTGTTTGGAATTTTCAACATTTATCTAAATTTAGCCTTCCTAGAGGGCACCTGGCATCTGGGGCAAGAAACACTGAGGAAAATGGCGTCGGCTGATGCCTTTATACCCCAGAAGCTATGACGTCGGGGAAGGTGCAACATCAGCCGAGGCCAGACCCAGACTTTGGAATCCGGCCGACCGAAGGGCTGCCTGAGGCAGGACAACCCATATGTTATGACTGCAGATGCATACCTATCGGACATCTACATTTATGGTAGGTACAAAACTGTACTTTTCACAGCCCTCACGCTAAAGGATAACACTGCCCAAGATGCAGAATCCTTTACAATTGCACTGTATGAGCACCTACAAGGCTGCATGGATCGTGCCATCCCTAGCAAGACCAAGACTTACTCCCCTAAGAGAAGGAAAACAGTGTGGTGGACCCCTGCCATAAACAGGTTATACAACAGAAGGAGGAAACTAGTTCAGAAAAAAAGCAAATCCCAAGAAGGAAAGACTTCCCTGATCAGTATCAGTAAGAAACTAAGGTCCCTCATAAAATCATCCAAGGCTCACTTCGAAAGAAAAATAGCCAAGGATTCGAAAGATAACCACAAAGCCTTCTTTAGCTGTGTCAAGAATCTAAGTGGCAACTCGCAGATATGCTCTGAGCTAGTGCAAAATAGCACAAAATATACTGAACCTACTGATATTGCCAACATCCTGGCAGATAGATTCAGTGCAAACCTCACCTCCCTCTCACCTTCAAAAGGGCCCACAACAATACCAGAAAAGTGTAATGTCCCAGAAATCACAGAAGCACAGGTGAAAACAGCCCTTTCAAAAGCTAAAAGCACAGCATCAATGGGGCCAGATGGTGTCCCAGGCTGCGTCTTGCATGAACTACAGAATGAACTAACCCCCCCACCTAAACACGCTGTTCAACCTCAGCCTCTCCACAGGCTACATGCCCATAGAATGACACACAGCAACGGTTATTCCGCTCCACAAATCGCCCCTTAAGCCTGACTAGCCTGGTCTGCAAGGCTATGGAATGCATCATCATGGAACTCATTAACAAAGACATTGGGAACCTCCAAACACTTGACCCGACCCAGTTCGGCTTTGTTAAGGGCAGATCATGCCTGCTAAACCTGGTTGACTTCTTCGAGACAGTCACCAAGGCCATAGACGAGGGAATGGTGGTTCACACAGCCTACCTTGATCTCGCCAAGGCATTCAACACCATTCCTCACTCAGATATTATAGAAAAACTCACCAGCCTGAACATAAACCCCTACTTCACAAGATGGGTTGCCATCTGGCTTACAGACAGAACTAATATGGTAAGAATAGCGGGCTCCAGGTCCAACTCTAAACCAGTCACAAGTGGTGTCCCACAAGGCTCGGTTCTGGGACCCCTACTGTTCGGCATATATTTCTCAGAAACACAGGCAAACACAGGAGGACTATGGCTAACCAAGTAAGACGATGACTGCAAACTGGGAGCCATAATTGACTATCCGGCTGACACGGACATCCTTCAAAAAGGCATTACTGAGACAGACACCTGGTGTCAGTTATGGCCTCAAGCTAAATGCCAAAAAATGCATAGTCATCCCATTTGGGAAAAACAAAACACGCACAAATTACCACATAGGCGGCAGCCCCCTTAATACAGAAGAGGTAATAAGAGATCTAGGGACCCAGGTAGATAGTAATCTCTCCTTTGACAATCATATTGCCAAACTAGTTAGGAAATCCTTCTATGTGGCCCATCTAATTACTAAGGGGTTCGCATCTAGAAATAAAGAGGTTATAGTGCCCCTCTACTCGTCACTCATCAGACCCATCATAGAGTACAATGTCCCATTTGGGATGTAGCTCACAAGACACTTCCAACAGCTATAAAGACCACAAAAGCACCTCACCAAGAGGATTACTGGCCTCAAACATATGTCTTATGCAGCCCGACTGAAAAAACTCCAGCTGTACTCAGTGGCATGTCGCTTACTCAGAGGTGATCTCTGCCTGACTTACAAAGCCATGCCCAACTCAGAATTGATGGACATGCTCCACCTAAGGAAATCTAAGTCACTGCAAGCCACGCGCTCTAGTGAGCTAAACCTCGCCACAACAATAAATAGAACACGCTGGAGGGATAGATTCCTGTCACAGAGACTCCCCATGCTTTGGAACAAAATTCCTAACTACAATAGGCAGAGCCCCTCACTAACACTCTTCAAGAGAAGCCTTGATGAGTGGATGGTAACAGAAAATACACCCCTGGGATCACTTCATTGGCTCTGCTTGACAGAGGCTCAGTTAATTAATCAATGGGGCGGCGAAATTCGACGCACTTTGGCTAGGCTTAAAAATGCCCTTGGGCAGATAGCCTAGTACCTACCTATGAACATTACATATCTCATTTAAGTCCTCCCTTTTAAACCTCATTCCTCCTATGTATGTATTGTTCTCACAATTCACATTTTTTCCTATGTAGTTTGCTCCTACCTTTTCTAAAGATCCCTGTTCCAGTTGTTTTACCTGAGTTACTATACTCACTGCTTGTAATATAGCAGGTTTAGATTTTAATTTCCATTTTCTAGTAACTGCTTTTTGGCAACCGGCATAATAAACACAGAAAGGCCTTACCATGTCTAGGCAATTCTGATTCTGTATCATAGTTCAGAAAAATCATCTCCCTTATCAAAGCAGTCTGCCCACCCAGCATCTCTAACAGTGCATCCTGCAGGGAATCCTTAAAGTCCACCAACCCACCGCGCTCCCAGAAAATATGTTCCCAAGTACCTCTTTCTTCCCTTTCATGCCTCCAACATTTGCTGCTTACCTTAGAAAAAGTTCTCAGGAGTCTACGTGGGGTATAAAAATATCTGTGTAAATATTTCCATGCAAAAATCGTAAATCTTCTAAATGTTGTTGCATGTTTGGGAGACATACATGTATCCTCCCATTGCTTCTTTGTGAATTTGTTATCCAGTCTCTCTTCCTCTTATAGTTATCATGCAATATTTTATATGGTGTACTAATCATTCCTTTTAATGGCAGCTTCTGTTCTAGGTTCTAAGAACTCTACCAGTGCTGGTCTTTTGATAAAGACCCCTTTATTTCTGTTTGCTTATACTCTAATATCAATCCTTGATTGGGAAGGCAATCTCTAACCTGCAATCCAAATAAATTCTTGGCCTCTTCTCATTCCATTACCTTTCCCTATCTAGTTATTTACTCCCAGTACCTTTGTTCCTTTGCCAGTTTTCTCCAATAAATTCCATCCCCCTCTTTCCTATTATCTGTATCCCTAATTGCAGTTATCCCGATCGGCAGAATCTCCATTCCCATGTTGGCTTAGTTCTTAGAAAACTTTCTGCTACTTTATAGATATAATATTCCATATGATTATTGTTATTCTCCTTAAAGGCCTGCATGCACAATCCCAGTCTCTCCTTGTTTGTTGAGCTTCCCTCATTTAAACATCATCCCTTTCCACTTTGAATTGTAGTTTTCTGCTTGTCCTATGTTTAGGAGCCTTAACTGTGTAGCTTTGAAATATCCCTTCAAATCAGGTAATCCCAGTCTGCCCTGTTCTACTGGAAGAATCATCTTATCCCACTTGACTCTTGCCATCTTCCCCTCCCAGATAAAGTCCTTTAGCTCTTTCTTAAGTGCTATCCACATCTTCTCCTCTGGTTGAAATAAAAATATGACTGACGTGTATAAGACTAAAGGGACTAAAAACATTTTGACTGCTTGTATCTTACTATGCCTATCGATAAAACAAAGCTTCCATTTCTCAGTTTTTGTATTATGTTTTGTTTAGTCTCTTCCCGATAACCTTAGCTGTACCAGAATCATTTTTAATCCATACTCCTAAATACTTCATTTTATCATGTCCCCATAAATACGGATATTGCTGAACCAATTTGTGTGTGGGTACATAAGTTACTCCTGTTGCCTTTGTTTTAGCTTCATTAATTTTGTATCCCGAAAAGATTTGAAACTGTCTCAAAATGTTCCACAACACTGTAATGTCTTTTTTCTGGTTTTGTCAGGTATAAAATAAAATCATCTGCAAATAGAGCCAGCTTTTCTCGACTACCATACCAATTATATCCTTGAATTTCCGAGTCCCCCTCTTTTCTTTGCCAGTGGTTCTGAATATAATGCAAATAACAAAGGGGAAAGAGGACACCCCTGCCTTGTTCCTCTACTCAAGCAGAAATTATCAGAGAGGATCCCACCCACTTTAATTTTTGCCTGCGATCCCTCATATATCCTCCTAATCAACCTTATATATTTTTCAGGAAATTCAAATGCTTCCATTGCCTTGCTTATAAAGTGAACAAACAAAAAAGCATATAGTGTACCAAAGATAAAGTGGAACCAGCAACAAAGTCCAAAGTAGCTATCAAAAGCAAGTTCCACAACGCTATACCACAAAACTTTTATTAAAACAAAGCTTTCAGACAAAAAGTCCTTCTTCAGTGTTAGATAAAATTCTAGTCAGGACATCACATCCTTTATACTTGGAATGCAATAAAACACGAGACAGCCGCTTTCTGTACATCTAAACCCATCAACAAAAATGTTATTTTGTTTTGCATTCTGCTTCCCTCTAGATCGTCAGTGTTGTGTTAATGTCAAATGTTTGACTCCTCTCCACAAAACCACATTGATCCATATCTATCAGTTTTGGCATTACTTTCATAATTCTTTCAGCCATTATAGACATGAACACTTTATAGTCATGGTTTAGTATTGAAAAGAGCCTGTATGAAGCTGGGTCTGATGAATGTTTACCCTCTTTAGGTGTTGCAGCTACCACTACTTTCTTCCAGGATGTTAGTACTTTTCTTCCTCTTAAAATACTGTTAAACAAAACCTTCCAGATCTTTATCAGTTTTTCCCTCCTAGCTTCCAGACTTCCACAGGAAATACCATCTATTCCTGGGGACCTCCCTGTATATGGTTATACATCACAATTTTTATCTCATCTCCTGCTATCCTGTTAGCAATTGAGCCTCATCTACCTCTAACCTTGGCATATTTCATTTTTCCATAAACATTTCCATTTGTATCTTTTCTTGATTTCCGTATTTCTCTGCTTTATACAGACTTTCATAGAATTTCCAAAGTATTTTGAATACCTCTACAGGATCTCTTGTTACCTTCCTTGTTATAGGCTCCCTGTGCTCTACTGTTATTATCAAAAAGCAGTTGCTCAACAGCAGTCTTTCTAAACTTGTGCATATTATTGAGGTATTCCGTTATTTTCTGCTTGGTATTCTGCAGTTGATCCTGTTCTTATTCTGTGAGATTTCCCCCTATTCTTCAATACTTTAACATTTGTCATTCCCTGTAAATAATTCTTGTTACTTCTTAATCATAGTTCCCTTTCTTTTATTTCTACACTATTGTTTTAGCTCCACCTTAATTTTTATCCCACTCTCTACCTATATTTTCTGAAAAAAATTAATTCCTCTCTAATAACTCCTGAATAATGTCCACTACCCATTTCTTAAATTCCTCTGTTTTCAGCAGATTGGTAGGAAAGCGCCAGTGTCTCAATTGTATTTCATTACTCTTGTGTTTTTATTTTAGCTGTTGGTGCATGATCTGAAATAGTTGTTGGGTACATATCAGGACCTTCAATTAAATGCACATGTGCCTGTGAAATGTAAAGTCTGTCTGGCCTAGCCCAGTTTTTATATCTTGGGGAATATGTAAATTCACTCTGAACTCCTATTACTGAATTCACATCTTCCATGCCAAATATTTTCATACATTTCTTCAAAAATCTACCCTCCTTTGTTATACTTTCCCTTCTGAGCCACCTAGACATCTCTTCACTGTTACAAATCACATTCCAGTCCCCACCTATAAGTAATATTCCTTACTGAAAACTGATTATTTCTCCCAGAATTTTCTTACGCTTCTAATTATAGCAGTTTTAGGTGGAATATAACTGCATGCCAGTGTAATCCTCCTCCCTTGCCAGTAGCCCCTTAGCACTACAAGTCTGCCATTATTATCTTTATTTTCCTCTTCTATCATTATTTGAGCTCCTCTTGCAGTTAATATAAATACTACTCTTTTCCTTTGTCCTAGATATTCCGCTGAATAACCACCCTGAAAACCTTTATTTATCAAATTCACATGTTCAGTTCTTTCTAAAAATGTCTCCTGTAACATAGCTATTTACACTCTACATGTTTTAATATAGTTCACCACTCTTTCTTTTTTGTATTTATCTGCGAGACCGTTGACATTGAAAGACATTACAGAAAGCATCATTGCATTAAAAAGTTATTATTCTCACCTTTTATGTATAACACCTTTTTGTTAAATGTATATTTCCAGCTTTTGTGTTACATGCATGCACACTGTTTGACAGGTTGAACTTTGATACTGTTCTTTCTTGTCATATCCATTTAAGCCAATGTCACTTCTTACAGACCTTTTTGTTTTATTAAAAGCCCTCAAACAAAAAACAAACACACCTCCAATACCCCCTAAAACCTATTAACTTAATACTAACATACAAAACAATGTACATCTTCAAATACTGATGTTATACCCTCCTGATAGGAACAAAAGTCTCAAACTGACCACCACAGTCATAGATTTGAGTTAACCTAAATGAAAGGTTAAATAAGCTAAGATGCATGGAGCATCCTGTACTTTTACTGAGTATTTTTTTTGTCTTTTCTTTATAGCTCTAACAGCTGGGAAAACCACAGAATGCTTTCAGAGAACATTATCTCCTAGCTAATTTCTCTTCCCATTTTTTTCTTCAGTGGATCACTCTCCACCAGACTGTAGCCAGTTTCTCTTTATCAGATTATCTCCATGGAGACACGGGAATGAGGAGTCAGTTTCTCTTTATCAGATTCTTTCCATGGAAACATGAAGACCAGCTGTAGAATTGCTACTGGGCATACAAGTATTTGCTAGGAAAAAAGCCTCATAATATTCAAAATTCTTTTTCATTTACTTGCTTACTAAATCAGTCTAAGGTCCTGAATTCAGTCGTTTCCCCATGCAAGAATGAGAAAAAGCACATTCATTTTTCTTTTGTCATGCTCTTTTAACCAGGCTTTTTTATAGAATTGTCTACATTTCTTAAAACTGAAGACTAGAAAGAGAGAGGGGGGAGAAAGAAAGAAAAAAGAACATCAGCACCTGTTTACAAACCCTGTTACACTTAAAAATAACTTAGAAAACTTTATAGCATGCAAGGAAAACTGTACATCACAAAAATAAGGCTAGTAAGAAAAAAATGTATTTACTTACAGTTAACTTTGTCTCTCCTCTTCCCCTCCTCAAAGCATTTGTAAGCATTAATGTCATGAAGTAGGGCATATGCTTTAGAGTCCCCCACAAGTCCAACAAATTCTGAAAAAGTCCAATATTTCCAGAATTTCTTGTTCTGTCACATTTCACACACATAATTATTGCATTGTAATCCCACATTGTTACTGGTTTTATTACTTTTTATCTCCATCTTCCAAATCATGTCTCTGCTTCCTTTCCAATGTACTCTTTCAGGTTCATAGGTTGGTACTAAGCTATCGGCCCTAGGGCCTATACAAGCCTAGCCATAACAATTCCCTGGCTATTTCTTCCCACACTATTTATAGGTTCATAGGTTGGTACTCTCAGTTCTTCTAGTCAACTCTCTTGCTTCCTTCCTTTACTCCAACATTTTCAGTTGAAACATCAGAAAAAGGTTCACAGGGATAGTCTCTGTGTGGTCTTTATTACCAGAAGAACATGAAGCAAAATCTCTTTCCGTTTCACAGCTCAGATGTTTGGACAGACTTTTGTGTTTCCTCCTTAGGATCTACTTCATCAAAAAATGATGTTATCCCTCCAGGGAAGAATAATTTGAAGACAGTTGGGCATAGCTGTTTGAATCTCACACATGCATCTTGAGATTCCCTGAGTATTGGGATACATTTGCTTCTGTTCTGCCTGGTGTACAATGAGTAATCATTCTCCACAAACACTCTGTTGTCTCCCAGTTATATTACTTTGCCCTTCTGCCACAGTTTTGTCAAAATCAACTCCTTCTGCTGGTAGGATTGCATCTTTGCTGTTAAAGGTCTAGGTTGCTTTTTCATAGCCAGGTTTGGAGCATTCACATGATGTGCCCTTTCAACTGACAACTCCTGAATACCAGTCCAGTTACTTATTTGTGCGTTCATAAAATTAATGCAGTCTGTTCCAGCTTCTCTGATATAAGTCTCAGGTTTTCCCTACATGCTCTGTCCTCTACTTCTGTTATTTTTTTTAAACATCTCTTCCTGAGAAGTCTCATATTCAGCCAGCCTTTTCTTCATTTCCACCTCTGATTTTTTCAGCTTTATCACCTCATCTGAATATTTGTTTAAAGCTTCTTCCATTTTTCCAGCCTTTTGTTGTTTTTGTTGATGTACTCCATCAACCAGGTCTGTGTGCAATTGTCTTATATCTTCCTGTAGGTTACTGGAGTTAATGTCTGGAGGTTACATTGCTTTTTGCTGAAAAGCTGCAGAACTTTCCCCACTGAGTGTTTATTCCTTACTTTTTGTAGCTGATTTTATCCAGGTCCTCTGTATTTGTTTTTCCTGGCATCCAGGCAGTAGACTTATTAGCCAGTTACTGAAATTTACCCAGAAACACAAGTCTACAGGCCTTCTGTACTGAGTTTTTATTTAACATTAGGAGGGCTAGAATTAAGCTATTACTCATTGTGCAGCCATCTTGGAAGTCATCCTCTGGCATTTTTTACTCTTGTCAAGATTCACCTTTCATCAGATCCCATCTTTCTTCCTGTCGTCAAGTCAAGCAATTTTTGAAAGAGGTTTTGCATATCCATCTACCTATAAAACAGGTGGCGTCTCCTGGGAATCTTAAGTTTGTGCTTGAAAAAATAACACTATTTTTTGAACCAGCTCATATAGCTTATTTGATCTTCTCCACTTAGAAAGTTGTATTACTCATTGATCTGACTCATGCAAGAAGAGTATCCAGGTTAGAAGGTCTTATGGTGAGTCAACCCGGTCTTAGTTTCCTAGTATACAGGATTTCTCTGAAAACAAATCCTCCTTTTGTGCCTAAAGTGGCTTTTAGAGTTTATCTTGAACCAGTCAATTAATAATCTCCATGTATTCTTTCCAGAACCTAATATCAAGGAAAAACGCATCTTACATATTCTGCTTGTCCACAGGCAGCACTGATAGTGTTTGGACAGAAAAAAAAATGCTTCAGCAACGGTAAGAAAAAAGGACAGCCAGTGTCAAAACAGACAATTTCTAGATGGTTGCCTCATGCTGTTTCGTTCTGCTTTTCTCATTGTAGCAAGTCACTTCCAGGCAGGATTAGGGCACATTCTACCAGGGATTTGGCTTCAATGGCTTTTTGAAATGGATAGACTTTGGAAGTATTCTAGAGACAACTTGGTCCTCCGTAACAAACTTTCACAAAGCATTAGAAACTAGATTCCTTTTCTAAGTGCGGAACAGGCGTTGCTAAAACCATTCTGCAGGGGCTCCTGGATTCTTAAATTCCTTCCACCTCCCTCTTTAATCATAAGCTCTGGTAATCTGTTTCTTAGTTCTTAGGTTGAATATAGTACAGTTGTGTGAGTAAATTTATCTTATCGGTAGTAGTGTTAATTCATTACTGTTGCAGTGGTCCTCTCCTCCCTCCAGCCCCCCTTTTCTATTTTAGGTTTATTGCCAGGGTGTAAATATATAATATATATATTGTTTGTTGATAGTTACTTATGTTTGTATGTTGAGTTTTTTCTTTCCTAGCATTTACCTTTCAGGTCACTAGCCTCCCTTCTTGAAGCAAGGAAGTTCTTATGCTTTTGGTACCCAAACCACTGTTTTTATGCAGCTTTCAATGAGCCCCACAGTGGTTGGGGCACATGGAAGGTGCCCTGAAGCTTTAAAGCTGGCCGATTGGTCATATACTTGGCAGACTATAACCAGTACAACTTTAGGCTACTGCAACAATGATCTATTAGTGCATATGCTGTTATGATAAGTCTAATTACATAACTATTTTCATCTGAATAGCTAGTTAAAGCTTCTTCTACTTTTTCAAGCTTTATTATTTGACTTGATGTATTCCTTTAGTGTTTCATTCATTTAAAAAATGACTGAGTACATTTGGTTTATTTTTCCTCTAAATTACTGGAACCCATCTCCTGTACCAAAGCTGAAACTTGAACTGCTTTTTGATGAAAAAAACAGTGTGGACAGAATGATGAGGAAGTTTCTCTTGGCACACATTCAGATGTGAATTCTCCTCTGTCCCACCCCCACAGGTCCGGTGACCTTTACTAGTACTACTCCACCCATTTTGGCTCCTTCTCTGATCCATCTGTCTGCTTCAGTGCCCTTGGATCAGAAACTTCTGGCACTGTCTATATTGGATCAGAAGATTTCTTTAACTTCGGATCCAATATCATCTTTGAGTGCACAAGGCTCTTAGCATGTCGGAGATGGATGACTCTCAGAGCTGAAGTGTCATTGTCGGGTCCAAGGTATTAGAGTTGACTTCAAAGCCATCAGAGCTGTCTCTGCCCCCAGAGCCTCAGCATTTGATAACTTAGTTCTGATTTCTGCCTCGGGTGGTGTGTCTTTGGGTCAGAGGAGCCGCCCACCCAGAATCATGTCTTCTTGGCTGAGATGGCTTCCTTCTGTCCGGGGCACTCTGCCTTTGAGGTGGTGGAGAGAGTGCTCTCTTCTAGAGGCCAGATGGTTCCTTCCCCGTAGGAACTTCTCTCTGGATCCCAGATATCTTTGTGCCTTGATCCTCAACATTCTTCTCCAGAGGGACAGACAGCCCATAGTCTCCAGGCTACCCAGTATGGTATAATTATTTCTTCTGATACTTCTCCAGAACATCCCAACAAAGAAGTCCCTAGAAACAGGAAGTGCAAAAGGAGGCATTTGAATTCCCCTCAGGAGCCGATCACAGAAGATTCCAATTTCAGTGAAGGGGAGGGTCATCAAGTTCACCACCGGATGACATCTAATTTGGAGACATTTTAGAGCTCCTCAGACAAAGAGGTGGTTGGTCTACCAATAACCCTTCTCAAGAGAAACTGGTATTCCTGGAGGCATTTGGTTCTGGCCCATCTACTTCCTGGGTGACTCCACTCACTGATGAGCTCATTGATTTGATCTCTTGCTGGGTGTGGAGAGAGCCTGATTTTTTTGAGCTGATCCCCAAGAGACCAGATAGGATCCTGGCATCTCTGAAGAAAGAATTCTGGAGCAAAGGAGTACCAGTGGATGCTATGATCGTAGCAGCAGCCACAAAGAAGGAACTTGCGGAACAGAGTTTGGGTGTTGGACAGATTTGAGAAGCATGTGTATGCATCAGTGACCTTTGCACTCAGGTCTCTGAATTCCTTGACACACTTCACCAGATTACACAGGGATTTGATCAAATAACTTAAAAAATCCTTCTCTGGGACCGGTACTTCTTAGGCGGAGACTTCTGTTGCTTCACAGCTGGTGACCATAGGATCTATCTTTAATTCCTCCATGAGGCTGATGTCACACGCAGTTGAAAGAGCCTCAAGGGTGGTGGGTTCAGGCATTTCCATCAGGAGACATGCCTGGATGTGCCTGTGTGATTTTGCGGAGCCCTTCAAGTCATCCTTTGTCAGTGCAGCTTTTGATGAAATTTTGTTATTTGGCCCTAAGGTTAAAGATACACTCTCCAGGTGTAAGCAAGATGGTAAGATGCTGTCTCTGCAGTGGATATACATTTTTCAACTCCTCAAAGATCCTTTTCAAGGAATCAATGAGGAAATCAAAAAATGTGGTTCAGGAAATCCCAGGGTTCATTCCATGATTCATGTGGAAAGAGTTCCCCCAGGGGCAGAGGGGGGAACTCTAATGAAAGACACTGTCCATGCGGCAGAGGAGGCCCGCAGAACCAGGGATGCAGAGATTCTTTCTCTGATAGACCCTATCAGCACTTCTGAAAGGACACCCAATTGCCCACCTCTGGAGGCAGTCAGGGGTCATGTATCCCTGCACCAGAGAGCCTGGCTAAACATTACAGAAGATACTTGGGTGTAAAGGATTATTTTCAGAGGTTATATAATTCTCTCTTCTCTTCCACCTCCATCAGTGAGCAAAATTCCTGATGTTCCACCCAGTCAGAGGAAAACAGCAGTTCTAGAAATACAAAAGCTTCATGAAAAAGTCATCTAAGAGGTCCCTCCATGCCAGAAAGTATCTGGAACTTACTCAAGATTATTTTTAGTGCCAAAGAAAACAGGGGTCTGGAGACCAGTTTTGAATCTCAGCATTCTGAAAAATTTGGTGCAACATACTTCTAGATTGTCATAATTCAGTCTATATTGCCTTTCCTGCACAAGGATGACTGGATGTTCTCTGTAGATCTCCAGGATAAATACTGTCACATAAAAATGAACAGACAGCCCAGGAGATATCTACGCTTCTGGCTGGGAGCTAGTCATTTCCAATTCAGAGTACTGCCCTTTGGTCTCGCCACAGCTCCCAGGCTGTTCATGAAATGCATAGCAGTAGTAGCAGCTCGCTTGAGACTGCAGGGATTCCAGGTGTTTCCCTATCTAGACAACTGTCTCATAACCGCTTCAACCAAGCATCTTCTGATTACAGCTCGAGACTATGTACTCCATATTTGTTCCAGTCTAGGAATTACAATCAGTCACAACAAATCTCAACTAGAACCGTCTCAAATGTTAGACTTCATGGGGGGGGCCTTATTCAGCACATCAGTGACAGCTTCTGTTCCTTTGCCAAGGGTGCAAACTATTAATTTCCAAGTCAAGAAAATAATTTAAAACTCATGTCTATCAGCCCATTTGATTTTACAAACATTGGGATCAATGTCTGCAGTGATGGTTCTAGTTCCATTAGCAAGATACCATATAAGAATTCTCCAGTGGACATTAGCAACCTAATGGGCCATTCTGTGTCAGCCTATGTCCACCAAGATCAATATAACTCAGGCATGCAAAAAGTAACTTCGGTGGTTGATTCATTCACATCAAATACTACAACGTCATCCATTCATCCTTCCTCAGCCCAAGGCCATAGTGACCATGGATGCTTCCCAGATTTGGGGGGGGGGGGCATTTCTTGGGAAAGACTGTCCAAGGCACTTGGTTATCCAAAGAGGCCAACATGCATATCTGTGTACTGGAAATGAGATCAGTACATCTGGTGTTGCAGGCATTCCAAGACTCTCCCTTTTGGAACTGTTGTGATTCAAATAGACAATATGTCTGTAGTATGGAACATCAACAAAAAATAGGACCCAGATCTTAAGAGCTTACCCCTTATGTCGAGAAGCTATGAAAGTGTGGCAAGAGGTAATTTCTTCAAATCAATTTCTGGTAGCAACGCACATACCGGGGAAATCCAGAGTGATAACAGATGAGCTGAGCAGGCCCATATTACTACCTCAACAAGGAAGTGGCGAAGATGATTTTTCGCCAGTGGGTCCTGCCATGCTGCAGTCTGTTTGCATCTCCACTGAACAACAAGTGCAGCAAGTTCTTTGCCCTAATCCCTCTACTGGGGGGGGGGGTGACCTAGAGATTATCTCCTACACAGTTGGCCCCCAGGTGTCCTCTGTGCTTATCCCCCAACTCCGTTAATCCCGAAATTTCTACAGAAAGCAATCCCGGTTGAAGAGCAAAGTCATCCTCATTGCCCCTTACTCTGGCCTCAACAGATTTGGTTTCCCTTCTTTTGGCCTCATCTAGTTTACCCGCCTTGGATTCTGGATCCAGTTCCAGACCTCCTATCTCACCTGATAGACATGATTCACTCGGACATTTTGGGCCTAAGGTTGACCACATGGTTTCTCCAATTCCATTGATAGCCAGACAACCCAACTCTCTCTTCCCTGTTATGCCACATTCTTTTGTCTTCACACAAAGCTTCCACTAGAAGAAATTTACAAGAGGAAATGGGAAAGGTTTGGGTTTTTTTTGTTTGTTTTTTTTTTTTTTGGGTGCAGCAGCAAAACATCAGATCTTTTTTTCAGCACCAGTACCTAAAATTCTTGGATTCCTTGCTTCAATTTTTAATGATGAGGCTAGTCCCCTCCATGGTTAAAGTTCAGATAGCTGCCATTTCTAGTTTTCATATTGGAGTTGATAATTCCATGTTGGCTTCTTCACGTCTTTGTAAGGCGTTTATAAAGGGGGACCTTTCTACTCAAATCACTCTTTAAAGATCCTACTCCACCATGGGATCTGAATTTAATGTTACAGGCCTGACTCAAAAACCATTTGAACTGGCTGCAAAATGTGATTTGAAATATTTACCTTGGAAAGCTATATTCCTGATAGCCATATCATCAGCTAGGAGAGTTTCAGAACTTCAAGCTTTATCCTCTAAGTATCCTTATTTAATATTTCATAAGGATAGGTTGTCCTTAAGAACCAATTCTTCCCTTCTTCCTAAGGTGGTGTCAGTATCTAATAATAATCAATCTATTAACCTCTGTGTGTTCTTTCCAAATTTTTGAATCAAAGAACACATTTTGCATTTATTAGCTATCCACAGACAATTATGTCTATATCTTCAAAAATCAGAGCAGTTCAGAAAAATCAGATCAATTTTTTGTAACCTTTTTGGAAACAAAATTGGGAGCACCAGTTACCAAAGTAACTGTACAATAAGCGTTAAAGTACCATTAAGTCAGTTAACAAGAAACTAGGTTCAATGTACAGAATCAGGAACTTTCTCACTCCTCATGCAAAATTAACCATTGCCCGCACTCATCTCCTTTCCACCCTACTATATGCCTCCCCGATATTTTCCTTCCTCAATAAACGTGAGCTCAATAACTTTTCTACCACCTACCACCATATAGCCAGATTCATTACAGAAACACCCTATCGTACCCACCATTGCCTCAACCTCAAGAAACTAGGCTGGTTAGAACTGCCCAATCTTCTTAAATTCAATCAACTCACGGAAGCATTCAAAATAATTAATCAACCAGACAAAACCCCCTCACTGAGCAAAATCCTGACCCCATACACCAACTTAAGTTCCCTTCGGTCTTCAAACAGTAATCAAGTATTAACCATCAAATCTAATAACATGGGCGGCGATGCTCTCTATGCTAACTCTATTGGAAAGCAATGGAATTCCCTTCCCAACTACCTTAGACTCATGCCTTCACTCAATCTATTCAAAAATAATCTCAGAGAATATTTAAATTCCCACTGGTTGTGCCCATGTCCAAACCCAGACTAATTCCTATAGGTCTCATAGTACCCTACACTCTTCTCTCTCACAAGCTATTATCTAGCATTTTACTTCCTCCACATGTGTACCCATGTCATGTTACCAACTTAGCTTGTCGTGTCACCAACTTAGCTTAAGCATTTTTTTTTCTACTAGCATGTATATACTGATGTCTTACTGTTTTTTTATCTTTATAATGTAGTACCTCTATCTAATTGTAGTGTGTTACTTTTCTCATTATTGGGAGCTTTTCTCCCCGGACCTCTAGGATATGTATCCAGCTAGACTAGCCCAGTCAACAAATGTAAAATAAATAAATAAATAAATAAATAACTGTCAAAATGGGTAACTGCATCTTCTTTGGCAAGGCCAAGCCAAACTTGTTATAAACAAAGCCTGTAAGAGCCCATTCAACCAGGCCCATGGCAACTTCATCAGCCTTTTTATTTGGGTCTTCCAAGGACGATATTTGTGCGGCTGCAACGTGGGCTAATCCTCATACCTTTATTACTCATTATAAGTTGAATTTGCTCTCTAGAAGAGGAGCAGCAGGTGGGTGCCTGCGCGCGCGCGTGTGTGTGTGTGTGTGTGTGTGTGTGTGTGTGTGTGTGTATACAGACGTACAAACACAAATCAGTTTCCTCCTACAGCCAAATACATGCTGTTTTCTCCATAGATCTCCTTTTAAAGGAGCTTTACGCTTATTGGGGCTAACTAAACCCTTAAGTAAGGAAAAAATAGGGCAAAAAGGGAGTTAACAAAAGGGTCAAGTTGGAAATAGTAGTTATGATTCAGTTTCTAAAATAGTTAGAAGTCCCAGCCAAATCATAAATGTGATATTATGCAGAGGGATGTGTACAAACAGGATGACAACGTTTGGAGCAAGAAAATGGCTGGGCTAGTATGAGGAAGTATTTGTCTTTGTCAAGATAGTGCGTTATAGGACATCCTCCTGAAACCATTTAGTTAAAATTGGCTTAAGAACTCAAGAATAACAGGAACAGTTAAAAAGGCATTTAATAAGAAAAATAAGTTCTTGGCTAGATAGTGTTGGTGAAAAAGAGGTGAATTAAGTGAGCCAAGGGGTCCTTCCTTGCCATTAAAGTTGACATTGTTATTCAGAGTTCATTTAATGCAGGGTGGGAAGAATGTCATCCAGATGCTGCAATATCGGCCATGAATACAGTATGTAGCATATTTCTGCTGTCTCTTGTTTGGGCTGGAACATATGGAGACCTTGAAAATAACTAATTCATTTGTACAGCATTTTAAGCTGGGAATGTTTTTTTTTTTTTTTTTTGTAGCAGACTAATAAAATTTTTATGTTAACTAACCTTGCTGAACTGAATTAAAGTCCTTGACTGGTGAAAAATTTTTCTTTACTGGTTAGATACTGAGGCAGTTCGACTGGAAATTCTGATTGGAAAACAAGTTACATAAGAAGCCTTGAAAAACAAACACACATGCTGTTCACTGTTGATTCAGACATTTAAATATTGTCTTTTTCGTATCTCAGGCAACCATTTACTCAGACTTACAAATCATAACCCTTGCAGCAGGAAAGCGAGCTTTCAGTGCAGTGGATTATGTAACAGCATACAGTTGTGTGTGTAGAACTGATTTAATATGTTGAACTACAGTTTAGTAACCTATTGTTATCCTTTGGTAAGAAAAATCCTATTTACAGAATTCTGAATATATTTTTCTTGTGTTCTGAGCGAAGTAGAAGTTCATCTTCCATCCATTTTTCAGGAGCGTAGACTTAAAACATAGTTGTATCCCTTTCAATAATGCATTTGACATAAATGGTAAGAAAATATTGTTTAAATGCTGTAAATTAGGATTTGTTTCTGTAAAAATAAATGCATAATATTTCTTATCTTGTCCCACCATACATCTAACCTGAATGGCTTCCACCCAAAATGTAGACTAAAATGAACCCAGTTACTATTACCTCACAGTCACTGAAGTCCCCTCTGTATTTGGCATTTGACACTTAAGACATATGCTGTGTATTTGTAGATAAATTCGTATTAAGACATAGTGTAAAGTTTTTTTTTTCTCTTCATTACCCTAGTTACTATTTCATTCATTCCTTCTCTTCACATATTGTGTATCTACATAAATGGCAACAGCTGTTTTCCATGTTGGCCTCTGCAGTATCAAAATTTTCTACCAGGTGCCTCCGCTCCAGCATGGGGAGCTACAGTAAGGGGGGAAATTGAGAGGATGCTCTTGCATTTTGTTACCTTTCTCCAGTTCTAGTCACTTTATTATGTCAAAGGAGATCAACATGGCTAAAGCTGCTAGTTCAGTTTCTGTACAACTTCTTTGTAGACTGTCTTGTGTTTTTTCTAAGTAATGAGATTTTGAGTCGGAAGCTGTCTGTCCCTCCACTATCCCTGTAGAAACCTATGAGACTAGATATTTACATATGTTGGACAGTGCAGTGGTGCAGTGGTAGCGTTGTCACCTCATAGCAAGAGATTCTCCGGTTTGATTCTTGGCTGGGGTTCCTTCTGTGTGGAGTCTGCATGTCCTCCCTGCGTTCGTGTGGGTTTCCTCCGGGTGCTCCGGTTTCCTCCCACGTTACAAAGACATGCGTCTGGAGCGTTTCTCCCCAGGCCTCCACTGAAAATTGGCTCATTCCAAGTCGGACTTTCCCCGGTTAACAAATGTTAAATAAATAAATTTACAGTTACACTCTGTAGGACAGTCTCAAATTTCATCCAGCGAATACAAAGAATACATCTTTTATATAGAAACTGATTTAATGCTACTTGCATCCTTTCAACCAGTAGACAAATGAGGCACTAATGACTGATGCTCAGGAGAAACCACTCATTGTAATCTTTAGTCAACTCAGGTTTCAAAAGAGCAGAGGTCAAATAGCAAGTCCTTTTCAGGACTGTCAGTGTGTCTCTGTTTAGGTCTGAGCATTCTTTTTTTTTTTCCCCCAATTGCTTGTGAGGCTTTGGATACAGACTCCATCAGTGAAGGATGCTGCTATCCTTTAATTTCAAAAGAGAGAAAGACAGATTGACATGGGGCGGGGATTGATAGAGGACTTTCAGATCTAAATCCTCTTAGACAGTTTCTCCTGTCCCTTCTAACCATTACAGACAATAAGAAGGTGACCCGGCAGTGATTTTTGGTTGACCCTGCCTATAAAACTAGACATGAGGAAGGAAAATCTTTCTCAAGCACCCTCAAGATGGCAGGAGTTTCAGTGCCTCCTGCTGAATGGCTCCTGCGCACATTTACTAGGCATGATAGCCATCTCTTTTTCTGAAAGAGAAGCTGCACTATGTTTATCTTGCTCAGGCCTCATTCTACTAGATATCATGTGTCTAAAGTCCATTTTTTCTCACAGGAATAATGTCACCGTATTTTGACTGCAACAAGATGGTAGAGTCCTTTTCAAGTACAGATGAAGATAGGTCTGGTCCCCATCACCGTCTGTTCATTTAGTGGATAGGATACAATCTTCCTTGCTTCCTAAAGTATCTTCCTCCTCATCGGTTCCAGTCTTGGCACAAACACAGAGCTGAAGTTGGCTGAATCCTGGTGGTGTCCTGCTTCAGAGCCAGTTGTTTTCTTGTCATCATCTTTTAACACTGTAACACTGTAGGGCCACAATGTTACCCCAAGAATCCCTCTTCTCATTTGATAGTGTCATCGCTTGTTCTTTAATGCTGAGTCTTTCAGCTTCTGCTCTTCTTTTTCCACTGGTGCTTGTTAGTGAAGATCAGAATCTGATTTTAGTTTTAATGGTTTTGGCAGCATTCCACATGTCAGTGCTACTAACTGAGTTCTCAGTGCTAAGGTGACTGGAGTTGAATGAACGTTAAGTGTCAGTAGCAGCATTTCATGCATTTGCCTGGACTCTTTTCTTGTTGTTGTTCTTAGCACAGACCAGGACATCAGAGACCAGCTCCATACCAGTGTTGTTCTCACAGGGGCATGGGCCCAAACACTATAACACCTTCTTTCAAAGATGTGTCTGTGTCTTTGCTTGTGGCATCCATCTCTACACAAGTACAGAGGTCTGGATGACTACTTTCAGGATTTGCATTGTAGGTTTGCGTTAGTTTCATTTTTCTGTTCTTCCTCTGCTTTTTCCCCACTAAAGAAGGGAGTTAAGCATATGTACAAGAGGAAATAGATTCCCCAATGAAGTTGCCAGTCCCAGATACTGAAAATTATAGTGGAGAATCTTAACTTGAATCTCCCCTCCCCCATGACCCTAGATTTGGAATAGTCCTTGAATTGATGAGCAAATAGTGGTGATGGCCCCAAGAACCTCTCCTCAGTTAAGATCCTGCAAGAAGCCTTCTAGATGTCTCTTTTTTCCTGGTTGGCGCCTCCAGATGATGAAGTAGTCAACCAAGTCATTCAGCAGGCTTGGAAAGAACCCCTTATGGTAGGCCCTTCTGCCCAGGAGGCCATACAAGATCATATGGCTACCCAAAGACTATGATGTGTTGGCTAAGCCTCCACTTATTAATTCCATTGTAGAGGCAGCTGTCCTCAGTAGGTAAATTGACACAGTAGAGCCCAGCAGTTCATCCTCCACAAGGAGTCCCAAGTACTAGACTACTTTGGAACTCATGTTTTTGCATTCCCTACTTTTTCAGTTAAGAATTAGGATGCCGAGTTTTGTATAATCTGCTCTGCTTCCAGCTGGAGCTTGCAAAATACTTTTAACAAGGTGCTGGAGCAGTTGCCGGAGTAGACAAAAAATGACATTATGTTGATATCCGCAACAGTAACTCTTTTTATAATTCTCACCCTGCCCAGGCACCTAACAGATAATGCCGTGATGACCCTGCAAGAGTGGCAGGTGCGAGCATTGCCGTCAGTTGACATGCCTGGCATCACTTAACTGACTTTGTGAATTTCCAGGCAACATACTGACTTGTTCAGGCCACCAGGTAAGAAGAATTGAAAAAAGTGAGTAGGATAGTAAGATCTTGATCACCATTGGTATCTGTTTTCATATGCCACTGTGTCCCTTTCTGAGGAGTTAGAAGGGACTGGCTGCAACACTTGCTATTTAAGTGATAACAGCAACAGTAGAATTTTGAGTAATCTTATCAGGAACCAGAGAGGCTGTAGCTGTCCAAGAATGGGCACCATTTCAGAAGTGGGAATTTCATAATGGACATGCTCAGCTGTTATGTGATGACCCACAAGTGATCTCTCAGTTCATCAGCAGAACAGAGCCTCTTTTGTTTTTGGGGAAAGCATGTTGCAGCCATTTTGCATCCCTGGCTAACACCAAATGATGTTCCCTTCCCCGATACCCTACAGGGGATTTGGACAAGTTCATAGCTCCTGTTACATCGGTCCTGCAGTATTTGGCACATATCTCTGACACTGGGTCTGAGTTGTAGCTTATTAGACTCCATTTGTCTGCCATATATAACTAATCATGGGGCACAGAACATTTCATTGGCTTCCCTTAAGGTTTTAAAATCGCTGTTAAATTTACTTTCAGCGTAGCTCTTTATTTAAGAATTCTGTTCCACCTTGGAATGTAAATGTTGGTCTGGAGAAAATAAGCTCTTCCTCCATTTGAACCAAGTAATGCAGATAATTAATTCTTGTTACATGGGTTCATAGGTGATTACTAAGGTAATGGCTTAAGGGTCCTACAAGCCTAGTCAGTATAACCTGACTTTACCAATATATGGCCCTAGGGACAAGAGGATGGCATGGGTTTGTGCCTGTACCTCGAGTATCTTATAGATTGCTCCTGTCCATAAGGGACATAGTTGTTACCTCAGGTATGAATTTGCAGTTCACTGTCCATTGATCCAAACTGTGTTTGAAGAGGGCCAGGGAAGGGCTCTACTTAACATGAATAGAAAGCCTGTTCCAAAGAGGAGGCAATCTTTGAGACACATATGTCTCTCCAGCATGTTTTGTTTGAGTCACTGACTACTTTTAGATCCCTGGATCTGGTGACCCTCATGCTGTTTGACTAGCAGATGTTTGGCAGCTCTTGAAGGGCTGTGTTTGTGAGTGCCTTGTAGGTCAGGCGTAGTTCACCTCTTAATAGTCGGTAGAAGACAGAATAAAGAGATAGGGCTTTTAGTCTATCCTCATAGAACACACTGTTTACACCCTGCATTTTCTTTGTGAGGAACCTCTGAGGTTGCTCCAGCTGCTGTAAGTGCCTAGTCAAGTACATGCCAAATGGTGCATTGTACTCTGTTATTGGTCTGATGAGGGCTGAGTACAGTGGGACTATAATTTTTGTGGCTCTGGATGCCATACCTTATAAGTTGTGCCACCTAGAAGGACTTCCTCACCACTGTGGACATATGGCAGTTATAGTTCAAGTTCCTACTTATCTGTGTACCTAGATGTTTCACCTGTGAGTGTACTGTTGGGGGAGTGCTATTGATGATCTCATTTGCAGGGATATTTGACTTCTCAAAGGGTATGATAATGCACTTTTTTGCATTTAGTTTTAGGCCATGGTTCTGGCATCAATCATTTGTCTAATCTAGACCCTTCTGAAGGATATCTGCATCATTTGATGAATCGGTGATTGCCTCAGTTTGCAGTCATTAGCAGGTGTTGCTATCCAGAGGCCTTCTACATTAGCCTTGACTTCAGGGAAATATATTCCAAACAGGAGTGGTTCAAGCACTGATCCCTGTGGTACACCACTAGTAACTGGCCTCTTGCTGGATCTGGCTTCACCCACTTTAATCACATGTCCTGTCCTTGAGCCATTTGGCTATTCATCTGGTGACGAAAGGATTTATGCCCAGTTTTGTGAGTTTATTTATAACACCTGATGGGGGGATTATGTCAGTTGCCTTTGTCTGGTCAAAGTAGGCGTATGTAATGTTTTACCTTCTTCCATGGCCTTAGTGATGTTCTCAAAGAAATCCATCAGATTCAATAGGGATGACCTGCCCTTGTCAAAGCCGAATTGGGTCGGGTCCAGTGTTTGGAGGTTTCCTATGTCATTATTTATTAGGTCCATGATTATTCTTTCCATGGCCTTACATATAAGACTGTCAAACTTATGGGCCTCTAATTTCATGGGTCAGTAGATGGGTCCCCTTTTATGCAGAGGGATGACTGCTGCTGTCCTCCACTGTATTGGGACAAAGCCATTCCATTTACTGTGGTTAAATAGAGATCCTAGTGTGCCTGATAAATCCTGATTTAAGCTGTTTATGAGGCAACCGGGAATATCGTCAGGACCTATGTAAGCCATGTTTTTAGCATTAGAGAGCACAGTGGCAACCTGTTCTTTTGTGATAATTGGGGTGGAATGGTGGAGAGTATTTCTTGGGGGCGAACTGTGAGTGATGGGGTGGTGAAATTTGAAATGAATTTGTCGGCCAACAGATTTGATATTGTTGTCTTGCCTATGGAGCAGGATTCGAAATAATTCACTGCACACTACAGAAATTATCTATTAACAAACTTTATTTCTACTTTCATAGCATATTTCAGCTAACAAAACTAGTAGCATAAAACAATAACTAAATAGAATTAATAGTTCAAGACAGCACTTTAGCCATGCAATTCAACAATTCTTCAAAGCAATGCAATAAAGGAAAAAGGTTAATACATCATCGGTTGGCACTTCATCGCAGCCACCTCGTCGATGGGGGAGCCCAAAACAGTCTGGTATCTGGCTGGAGATTCCAACTGGGAACAGGCCCGGGCAATGCGTCCATTCCACGGAGAACTCCAAACCAGACCCCTGTGAGAACCCAGCTTATATAGGCTTCTTGTTTACTCAGAAGTCAAACATGGCGTATAACTAGAATGTTCCCTTCTCACAGGAAAAGTACAGACTACGTGACAGCAAACAGGAGTGGTGGCCAGGCACCCACAGCACCTTCAGTAAGCCTGCCAAGTTCCCGTGATCATACTCCCTAAAATACATAAACAACTGTAAAATATGTAAACAACAGAATATTCTATCAAACTAGCAAAGATATAAACAACTTTAAAATATGTAAACAACAGAATGTTCTATCAAACTAGCAAAGGTGTGAAGGCAAGATATCAAGCCGAGCCATCACAACAACAACTTGTATTGCCAAGCTTATTCTGGCCTCCTCCCTAAACACATAGAAAAGAGTAGAAAAGTAAAATGTTAAGCTGAATATTAACCCATCAATAGCTGAGTGTCAGGGTCAGGCCTACACATAGTCACACACAGTCAATTAACCTACACATAGTCAATAGTCAATTTAGCCATATTTGTATTACAGTCTTCTGGCTGAGTATAGGTGGTGCCATCTACAACTACTTCTGCACATTGTTGGGTGTTGCCCCTAAGATTATGGACATACCTAAAAATTGGCTTATGGTTATCCTTAGCTTTGGAGGTTATTTTTACCTCAAAGTCTGCTTTCAGAGACTTAACTAGTTCCCTGATTCAATTGTTTAGACTAACGAGGGACTTTTTACACTGTTGTGCACATTCCCTCTTACTTCTCGACAGGATTTTCTTTCTTTTGTTGTACAACCTAGTAATACCAGAAATCTACCAGGGTGGCTTGTTTTTGCACTTTGACCTGGATTTATTTCAGTCTGGTACTGCCATTTCAGTGCAGTTGTTTATATGTTTGTACAGGACTTTTGTGTATGCCTCTGCATAGGTTTTTGTGTTTTTTTGGATTTGGGGGAACTTGGAAACTAGTTATGTCATCTCTTAATAGGGGGTACTTTGCCTCAGAGAAGTTCTTAAAGTTATTGGGGTTAAGTGGGTGGGTACTAATTTTACTTTTATTTTAGGAAAGACCACTTTGTGATCTGATCTTACCAGTGAAGACATTATACTGGGGATGAGGGATGCAGTGTTCTCCTGTATTTGTGAGTACCACTTCTAGGATATTTGTTCCCCTAGTGGGAATGCAGACTAGCTGCTCCAGGACATTTGAATTTACCAAGTCAAGGAATCGTTGGACCTATGTGTTAATTGTTGTGTATGCCTTCCAGTTAATGGAGTGGTAGTTAAAATCACCCATGACTATGGTATTGGGCTGGCCGGTGAGTGATTCTAGCAACTTGAGGTATGGTTTATGGGTTTCCTGGTTCATGGTGGGGGACCTGTAGCTAACAAGAATATAGTAATGGAATTTTCCCATTGTTAGTTGGACATTGAGTAGCTCAAGCATGTCATATTGTTTGATCAGCCTTTTGAGGTATGATTATCCTTTATGTAGATAGAAATGCCTCCTCATTTTGCTCTTTCATGTTCAGTGGGTGATCAGATTGTATAAAAGGCATTATAACCATGCATTGCCATAGTGCTTTCCATGGCTTTGAACCTTGTTTCAGTAACTGCACAGATGTCAGTATTCTCCAGGGTGTGGATAGCTTCTAGGGAGTGCAGTTTCTTGTTGAGACTCCTAGCATTGAGCAGCAACATCTTTACCTTGACTTTAGCTGTTGTTATATTGGAAGGTTTGTCTGTTTGCCAATGCCTAAAAAAGGCACTATGGGGGTGGATAATATTTTGGCCAGTATCCAAAAGCCTAGAGGCGACAGATGAATACCATCCATGGCAAAGCAGCTTGGCTTCAAAGGGTGAAATGTATTGGACCCCTTTGAATGACACCAGTAGCTAAGCTATTTTTTTAAAGTTAATCATTTTCTGCTGGTATTGTCGCATCATCTTTGGAGATGGTAGAATGCTGCTCAGTGCTAGATTCATACCTGCCTGTGACACATATTCTGAAAGCTCAATCATGCCTGTCTTCATATAGTCCCAAGGAGGTATGTCGTCATTCACACCCACATGGACTATGACTGAGTAATGCTGATACTTAGAGGTGAGTGACCTGAGTGCTTGTTTGATCTTGGCTGCTTCTGGCCCCTGACAGGCAACTAACAGTACTCTTCTTCTTGTCCTGCCCAGTAAGAGGGATATCAGTTTGTCTCACAATGGAGTCTCCTATGATCAGAATATTGGTTTGTGGAATGTTTCACATTATGGGCTTTTAGTAGTTGACTCACGATGAGAGGAGGCTTTATGTATTGTGATGGGAATTGTCTTGTCTGTGTACAAGTGGAGTTTCTGAGGACTGCCCCTGAGAGGCCTATGAGGTTTGGTTAAGTTACATGTTAGCATCTTTGACTGTGTGGTTCTATGTGTGTGGGCCTTTGTGGGTGCATTGAGTGATTGTATGTCAGTTTCTGACAACCTGTTTGTTGCTTTTTGTGTCTGTATGTGAGAGTCTAGCCTCCAGTATTAATGTGTAACTATATCTCTCACACTGTTTTTGTCTGATCAAGAATTAAGTGGTTGTCTGCGTACATAAGGCAGCTGTTACATTGCATCAGGATGTCCATGCCCACCAAACTGGATACACAGATAGCAGGAAAGTACACATCCATGGTTGCAGGTCCTAATGTGTACTTGCAAGGGATAGGAGTGGAGGGGGTATGTAATCAGATGAGGGAAGGGTGCTTACTTGATGCAATCTGCAACTAACCTAACCAGCGATGCTACCCAGGGCCCAAAACAGATCCTGTCTGAGCAGCGATAGTCCTGGGTGCAATAATAAGGAAAGGTAGACCTAAATAGTCTAAATGTGTTAATGTTGCTCACCGTTCAAACTATTCACCCTGTGAGAAATGCAGGACTGATGTAAAATTCCGACGTAGTTTTTGTAAGGAAATTTCAACTTCTGGTGATTGTATAAATACAAGGCACCAGTAACTGCCTCTGCATGAAGAGCAGGTTTGCACAAATGTGAGGCTTGTATATGATAGGAAAAAAGCAAGTTTATCACTAACTATGCTCTAAGGCCAATCAAGTAAACATACAGTGAGCGTTCCACCAGCAATTCCCAGCTCATATTGGTAAAATCAGCCCTCTCTTGCTGCAAGAGTGCGAACTGTGACCCTCTTAATGTAAAATGACTAGTGTGGATTCCAAGTGATGAGGAACCACAGATACCTAATATCAAGAAGCACTAGCTACAGTGTATTTCAGTGCAGAACTGCAGTTTGAAAATGCAACTTTAAACATTAGAAAAGTGCAAAAAATACACAGTAAATAGCACAGTAAACTTTCACAGTATAATGAACATATGCAATGCAAGTGTGGAAAGCCATTTTTTGATGGTGGTCCTTTCAGCACTAAGATGGTAATACTTTCAATAAGAAGAATCTCCAAGATTCAGGTTTTGTGCATATACCCTTTCCTTTACTTCATGATTCATAAACAGTATCCTTTCTGATAAATCCTGTATTATGCCAAAAGTAGGCATCAAACCCAATTTAAACCAAAATATGAACTTGCTTGTATTCTTTCCAGAGTACTCAAGGGGGGTGGTGTTTGTTTGCATACCTTGGATTTTCTTGGGCAGCTACGTTTTTATTTGGCTAGAACAAGAGATAAATACTGTCCAGTTTGGCTTATGCTTCTAGCTACCTAGACTTCAAGACTAAAACAACTTTCTAAGTAGCTTGAATAGTAGGGTGTATAATAATTTGCTGCAAAAAGTGTAACAAGCCTTTGCCTGTCAAACATACTGCTTGCTTGACTATTGAAATGCTATCTTCCTTGGCCACTTTTAAGAATACCTCATACCTAGAGCCTACTGAGATTACAACGTAGTAATATTGACTCTGTTGCAACAGAATAGCGAATTAGCGGCTGGAAAGCTAGTACAACCTCACTTTGAATGTTTAAACCTTACTGAACTTGTGGATTACATTCCTTAAGCTACGAATGGCCAAACACATTCTTCTGTGATTTAGAAGCTATATTATAATGTTTTAGTGGCTTTTAAACTAGTGTAATCACTAAGTGTTATGGTATTACATGGAGAATCTGCTGAGTATGTTTAAAACGCTACGGATGGCCAAAAGCTGTGGTCTGTGTATTTTAGAAGCTACAGCATACTGATTGTGAGGCTTGTTGCTCAGAGGGACTTAATTAACTTATAACAGTAAAAACACACAGTAAAATGAACAGACTAGAGGCTCTCCTGCTTATATATAAATAAGGACTCTAGTACCTGCATCTGTTATGTAATACAGAAGGTACATCGGGAAAGATGCTATTTTAGATCTAAACAGAATAATACAGGGTAAACAGTTGTATTGTGGATGTAATTGCTTTGTCTGTTACTGTTTGATCCTTAAACCTGTACTGATTAAATTTAAGCTGTCCTTCCCACTGGGAACCATCTCCCTAAACAAGTAGTCCTACAAGGCTTACAACAGAAGGATGCTGCCCTACTGAATTACTCAGAAAACCAGTTTTAAGCTGCCCACTGGTTAAAAGCCCTGCTAAGGTTATTATTCATCTAAAACTGTCTGTGCATCTTACATTTGCTGACCTGGGTCTATAGCACTATTCCCTAGCCCCATCTATAGTACCAACCCCTAAAACCACACTTACCCGATATTTTTATCTACAAAATTGGAAGAAAAGTAAAGAGATTTCCCCAAAAATTAAATTAAAAAATTGGAAGTAAAACAAGGTTAAAAGAAAACCCCCGACTTACAATTTATACAGTACTTTTATTCATTCAGAGCCTATCCTGTTAAACCTAAGCAGAATTACTTACTTACTTGAAGGTTTCTTGTGTGAGGTTAAGCCCTGCTCCACTCGCCCTCGTTGCGCTCTGGCTCACTCCGCACCCCTCCCTGCCCCCAATTCCCACCTGCCCTCACTGTGTCTAGCTTTATAGCCACTATTCCACTCCCCCTCCAACTGAAACAGTCAATAATCCCCTACTCAGCCTAACTCATCCCATTTCCACCCCTCCTTTTCCTATCCAGACCAATTAGTACTGTACCTTTTACTATCCAGACCAGTCAATACTGTACTGTGTACACTACTCCAGCCCCCACCCCTCCTCTTAGTAGCAAATATCCAACCTCAAGATCCTGAGGGTCCTAGGCCTATAACACCAGTATAGCCTCCAACCATGATACCATACAAAGCAATGTCACTACTCTCTCTGCTATCCCTCGTGCTATTTCATTATTTCCTCTCCATTTATGAAAATCAGCCCTACCTAGGATTTCACCACCTAAAATCTCAAACTAGCCCTTATGTATTGAATAACACATTACCAATTCCTTAACCACAAAACACTATCTGCCTATTAGACCCAGATACATCAGCTCAAAATCTAAATGCTATCAAAAATCTATAAACAGAATCCTGAAAGTTATAGCAATTATACGCAATAACCTAGCAAAGGATGGAGATCTTCATCCAAACCCTGGCCCTGCCACCTTAGATATGGGAACTTTCACTACAACTAACCCAGCTATATCACTATCAAATAGTAAGGCCCCCAATTCCCTCCTGATCTGCCAACTAAATATACATAGCATAAATAACAAACTACACAATCTGCATGCCCTCCTACGAGTCCATTCCCCTGATATTCTATGCCTAACTGAAACCTGGTTGAAACCATCAACCTCAGATAATGAAATACTACCAGCTGGGTATAATATACTTAGACTTGATTGCTCCACCAGGAAGGGAGGGGGTAGCTGTACTCTTCAAATCTACACTAAATGTTAACTTAGACCCCAGTCAACCACCCCAGGTCAATAAGGCAGAAATAATCACTACCAAGCTCCAAATTAACAAAAACAAAAGCATAAATATAGTCTGTGTGTATATTCCACGCGGGAATAATACCAATTCCCTAGAAGACAGCCTCCAATGGTTAGCTAGTAACTATCCACAAGAAACCATAGTACTAGGAGACCTTAACATAGATTGGAACACTTGTTCCTGTCAGTCTCCTACCACCCATGTAAACCTGTATGGATTCACACAGGTTATATCCACCCCAACCAGGATAGGAAAACTTAACCAAAAAGATAGTATACTAGATTGGATACTAATCAATAGCCACCCCCAAATGTATTCTTCCGGGGCTATCCCCGATGACCTCAGCGACCACTTTCTTACCTTTATCTGCAAACACAAATCAAATTACTCCCAGCAGCCCATCTACAGAACAATAAGAAATAGTAAAAGCTTCAATCCTAGCAAGTTTCAGGATGAACTTAAGGCATGCAACTGGGCTGCCCTAAAGCACCTGCCCCTAGATGAAGTTCTCTCATTTTAACAATAAATTCTTCACCATCCTCGATTCTCATGCTCCTTCCATGAAGGTAAAAACAAAAGCTGCCCCATGGCTATCTAAAGAAACTAAAACAAAAATCATAGTCAGAAGTAAGGCATGGGCAACATGGCGTGCTACAAAAGACCCTATAAATCAAACCAAATTTAGACAACCAAGAAATGAGACAAAACGAGCTATTCTATTAGATAAAAAAAAAAACTGCTACCTCCATCTTCAACAAGGGAACCAAAATAACTCCCAAAAATTCTGAGCAGTGATAAATTACTGCACCTAGGTCAAACCACCACTCAACCTCCCTCAGCCTCAACCGATAAACTACCAGAGGATGTTGCTAACACCTTTAATAATTTCTTTACTGAAACCATCCAAGCCCTTGCAAGCCAAATACCTCTTAACTCCTCTAACCCACTGGATAGTACTCCCTGCCCTCCTTTAGCTTCCAACCAGTATCTACATCTTTCATTCGTTCACTTCTCAAAAAATTAAAACCTACTACTCTGGCTGCAGACCTTCTCCCAGCCGAATATTTGCAAAAAGCTGCTGATACCATAGCATACCCTGTTTCCATTCTAATCGGTCCATATCAGAAGCCTCTGTCCCCTCTGTCTGGAAAATATCTCGTGTCATACCCCTTTGTAAAGGTGGTAACTACTGAGTTATACAATTATAGACCCATAGCTATCTTATCACCTCTGGCAAAAATAATGGAAGAATGCATCCATAAACAAATCCTGAACTTTCTAACCCAAAACAACCTACTGGCTAACTCCCAGCATGGCTTCAGACCATATCATAGTACCACCACAGCTCTCCTCACCATCTCTAATGCAGTAAACTATAACAGGAACAACACGCTATCTTCAGTCCTTTTCTTGGACCTGTCAAAGTCTTTTGACATGGTTAACCACCAACTTCTTATCAACACCCTGGCAACAATGTCCGTAGGTAATCACCCTGATGATTTGAATTGTATCTGCACAATAGACAGCAGTCCATCTTATGGCAGAACAAACTCTCAAACCTTCTACCCAACACTCTAGGTGTCCCACAGTGGTCTATCTTGGGACCACTTCTGTTCCATTTTTGTCAACGACCTCCACACTGTAATTCCTGAAGCCATCTGCATTCGGCAGATGACTCAATGCTGATCTGCACTGGCACCTCTCAAACAAAGCTGCTATCAATAACTCAGAGTACTTTGAACCTAGTAGAGAACTGGCTTGCCGCTCGCTGTCTGATTCTAAATCCTAATAAAACAAAGCTCCTACTTTTCACCCCCACTCAAAGATCCACAGCGATATCTCTCTCTATTAAGGTTAATAACGGTACCATTATCTCTCCAGATGCCCATACAAAACTACTAGGAGTTATTATAGACAACAATCTTAAGTTTGATGTGCAAGTCAACAAAACAATCAAAACCATTAACAGAAAACTGGGCTCACTTTATAGGATAAAGCCATTCCTTACCCCATATGCTAGGACCTCCATTGCCCGCTCCTATCTACTCTCTACACTCTACTATGCTTCCCCTTTACTAGCCAACCTAAATAAATCTGATCTTAATAAACTCTCAAGTTGCTATAACAACATAGCTAGATTTGCAACTGGTCTACCCTATAGAACACATCATTGTAAAAATCTAAATTATTTCGGATGGCTAGAGCTACCCAGGCAGATTTAATATAATCAACTCATTGTTGCTCACAAAGCACTTAACCAACCAGATAATACATGTACCCCCCACTCCAACTTCAGATCACTCCGGTCATCTAACAGACTATTAGGGCAAACCATCAAATCCAACAACTCAGCTGGTGACTCCCTGTTTGCCAACTCTGCTGGCAAAATTTGGAATTCCCTTCCTGCTAACATTACCCTGGATACCACCCTATCTCAATTTAAAATAGCTCTCCAGGAGTATTTCAAGTCTCAATGGATATGTCCCTGCTCCAAGCCTGACTAAATCTTTATGCATACTGGTGTATCTATCCTATGTCTGTAAGTGGTACTCAAATATCTTTGTTAAGACAGTTACATGATTGTAAGACTGTACAAATTTAAATGTACTATAAAATGTGATATATTTCCATAAATTTAACTAGACTGTAAAATGTGTTATATTTGTATTATATTATGATTACTCCTGTTCTACATGGCATTGTAATGATTGTATATGTATACCTTTGGAGCTTTTCTCCCCGGGCCTCTGCTGAAAACGGACATGTATCCAGTCGGACTATCCCGGTCAACAAATGTAAAATAAAATTAAATAAGATTTCTGTAGTTGTGACATGGGCTTCTTTGGATATTTAAAATGGTATAAGCTGTTTCTGATCTCCAGGTGTAGATCTTCTTTTGGGATTACCATTGTCTAAGAGATCATTTCCTAATTCCATCCTAGAAGATAAGCTTGGGACTCTGTCTTGCAGGTTGACATGGAGGAGGGGTTAGAGCTAAACCACACCTCTGAGTATTTTGCATTCTCTGAAATTCAAAAAATAGGTACTGCAATCTTTTGTTTAAGTCAGGGGTCATAATTAATTGGAACTAACCTGGTCTGTATTAGCTTTATAACCAGGGAATAAGCCATATCTAGATAATTCAGCAAAATGTCATTCCAGGTTTACCTCTGGAATTAATAAATACAAGAGGATGCTGTCCACATACATTTATATATAAACATATATAAACTTTTCCACACACACTTGAGTGTGTGGGTTTATTGCTTCATAGGTAAATACTAGACTGGCTGCCCTTACAAGCCAGTTTAAGCTTAGACAATTTCCTTTTTGGTGCTTGAATTAACCTATCTCAGTTGGTGTTAGATTGGCCTTACTCATCTCATGATCAGTAAATGTATATAATTCCTATTGAGAATAAGTGGGGTCAAACCCTAAATAATTTGAGGGGACCCATGCATGATATAAAGCATTTAGGAGATTATTAGTACAGGGGGCAGTCCTGGGGTAAATTGTCTGTTACCCATCCACAGATCCAAGTTGTGTTTGAATATGGACAGGAATGAGTTTTGTTTTACGTAGATGGGGAGTCTGCTCCAGAGCAGTGGTATCCTCTGTGACCTGTATCTATCCTTCCAAACCAATCTGCTGATGTTACAGAAGAGGTTTAGATCCTTGGACCCAAGTATTTCTGATGCCGTTTGACTTGTTGATATGCAGTAAATCCATTAGTATTGGGTTGGAGAATGCCTTGTATGCTAGACACAGATCACCTCTTAGCAGTCTGTAGGATACAGAGTATAATGACAGGGCTTTGAGGCAGTCCATGTAGAATGTATTGTTCATGTCTTGGATCCTTTTAGTAAGGTATCTCAGTGGTCATTCCAGTTGTTGCATGTGTCTGCACATTATATTCAATGACTGGCCTAGTGAGGACTGAGCAAAGGGGGACAATGTCATATCTAGATCTAGACGCAGTCCCTTTGTTTCTAAAGATGCACAGTACAGGAGAACTTTCTTGCAACAGTGGACACGTTAGCCAAAAGTTAGTTCACTGTCCACATAAGTTCCAAATCCCAATAAATTAGGGCAACTCTTAGAGGCATATTGTCACTGTGGTAGTTCACCAGGCAGATGACTTCCTAGAGGATACGATAATTCTTTTTTGTTTTTTTGTTTTTTTTTTGGCATTTATTTTCAGTCCATGATTCTGGCACCAGTTATTTGTTTAGTACAAAACTTCCTGCAGGGTGGCCAAGTCATTGACTGCTCTTAGCTTGCAGTCATTTGCAAACTTAGTCAGCCAGAGTCCTTTGGTATTGGCTTTTATTTCAGAGAAGTTGTCAAATGGGAGAGATCCCAGCACTGAATTCTGGGAGACTTCACTGCTGACTGGTCTCTTTGTGGAAGTAGCTTCTGCTGTTGTGATCTTCTGTGTTGTGTCTGTTAGCCAGTTGGCAATCCTGGGGATGATGTAGATGTTTATTCCCAGATTATTAATCTTTTCTACTGTGCCTGAGTGCTGAGTGGATGTGTGTGTCAAAAGCTTTGGTCAGGTCAAGGTATGTAATGTGTATTGTTTTACCTTCATCCATTGCCTTGGTGAACTTTTCAAAAACGTCCACCGGGTTGAGTAAGCATGACCTGCCCTTAACGAATCCTGACTCAGATGAGTCTAGTGTTTGGAGGCTTCCTATGCCATTCTTGATTATGTCCATGATAAATCTTTCCATGGTTTTGCATATGAGGCTGCTCAAACTAATGGGTCTGTATTTGTCTGGGTCTGTGGACTGTCCCCATTTTTGTTGGAGAATGACTATGGCTGTTCTCCATTTGCTTGGTATCAAACCTGTAACTACTCTTCGCCCATTAGTATTATGTCTTCTTATTTGTGAGCAGCATATTGCCTTAGCCAGAGGCTCTAAATAAAGTGCAAAGAAAATGGGTAACAAGGAGCACTCCTATGTGAAACCTCTGGTTAAACCTAAGTGCATCCTAACCCTTGCATTCGAGCCTCTATTAAGATCAACTATTAATCTGTTAGGAAGCCCAGGTGCTAGCACTACCTGAAACAAATATGGCCACTCAACATGGTCAGATGCCTTATTGCCGTTGAGGCTCAGTAAAATGGGGCATTGATTTATCAGAATCACTTACATTTCTAACTAGTATATAGGCTTTCAAAATATTGCCTAAAGTGTGCTGTCTTCTCACAAACCCAACATTGGCTGAAATTAGATAACCTTAAAGTAAACTTTGCTAACCTACTGTCAGTATTGAAGTCACCAGGTTATAATCACAATTGTGTATGAAGTGGGTATGAAGACAGTAACTGCAGGTCTTTCCATTTTCTTTGGAATTATTTCAACAGCTACTTCTTTCAATGTAGCAGGTATATCCCTACCTTTCAGGATTTGATTAAAGCAGTCCATTAAGACCCTTAGCACTTTCTTCACAGTAATCATCAAAAAATCCACAAGGAGACAGTCTATTGCAGAGGTCTTCCCAGGAGCTCTTGTATAGTTGCTGGGGCAGTCAATCTTCTGCCTGTTGAGGTGATAACTTAGGTAAGTGTAGCATATCTAAATATTCCCTTATAACCAGGGGAAAGAGCTGTATAGACCATTCTGAACTCTGTCAGTTATTATAATGTTACTTAAAAATATGTATAATTTCAGTCAGATGGTCACAGTGTCTTCCATCTAGTCATGAATGTAACCCCAATTACCATTCTTTGTATCCTTTCCTGATTAAGCTTAGATGCGATGTTGTCAATCTCGCCTTTATTCTCACTGATGGGTCGGATCCAATCTGTCTCAGCCACTTTGCTAGCTCGAGGTCTTCAGCAAAGTTCGTGGGCCTCTTCTACCCATAATGCAACCCCCTAGCTTCCTCAGATCTCATTTGGTGCGCAGTGAAGTGGCTGGATGCAGAGCTCTGGGCTAAGTGTTTAATCTTTTTCTACTTAATATCTTTCCAAAACTTAAAGAAACTACCTTTATCTTAAAATAGTAATTTATTTTACCTGTAGCTACTGATGGTTAGTCTTTCTTCTCTCTTTAGTAGTAGTTAGCATCTGTTTTAAGTTAGAGGATGTCTAATGAATATCCGTTTTAGTTAGAGGATGTTCTAACCCTTTCTCCCTTTCTAACTGTAAACAAAAAAAAAGAAAAAGGGCGTTTTTGTCCATTTCATTTAGAGGACTGTTTCTGAGCTTTTGTGTGTGTGTGTGTGTGTGTGTGTGTGTGTGTGTGTGTGTGTGTGTGTGTGTGTGTCTGTGTGTGTGTGTGTGTCTGTGTGTGTGTGTGTGTGTGTGTGTGTGTGTGTGTCTGTGTGTGTGTCTGTGTGTGTGTGTGTGTGTGTGTGTGTGTGTGTGTGTGTGTGTGTGTGTGTATGTGTGTGTGTGCGTGCGTGCGTGTGTGCATGCTGTGTTCCTCCTCATCTGTACTTTTTCTTTCAGGTATGTCACAGAAGCAAGAAGGGAAGCCGTTGGGCTTCAAGTAATGTGGAAAGAAGATGCCCCTCAGTGATTCACACATTCTGTGTTTACACTCCAGCTGCCATGATTATAACCACAGGACAATGATGGAGTGTAAAAACAAACTTATTTTAAAGAGTCTGATTAAGACCCCTTTTTTCTAAGGCTATATCGCCTGAATCTTCAAAATCTGAAAAGTCTGAAAAACTAGATAAACCAAAAAAGCAAGCTTCCTCTGAATCAAGAGCCTTTTTTGGAGCTGATGCAGAAAGCTCCCAAACTGCCGTCTTCAAAAGAAACATTACAGCAGACAACCCAGGTTGGATCCAAGGCATCTTCAGAGCAGCAAAAACCCTCGACCCTGAAGATGACCTTACCATCTGAATTCAGATGTAGGAGCCGATCCTGGAACCAGTCCACTTTCAGCTGCCATCACCCTTTCTAACCAGATCCAGGTCACCTACCCTCTTTACTCGGTCCACTAGGAGTCTGTCCGATGAAGATGTGGATAGGGTAGTGGACAGACTATTAAAGACACTGGCTTTAGCCAATTGTTGTCGGATCCAAACTCAAAGGCAATGGATCAGACACAGTCTTCCCCCTCGGTGCCTGCACCTCCTCTGATTCATTCCTTGGTTTCTGAGCTGGAAGATTTCAGTATCCAGCTTGTGTCTGTATCAGGTCTCGGACTCGTAGCTTCCTTGGATCGGGTATCTACCCTGAGTGTTTCCACCCAGTCAGAACAGGAGTCCTCTGGGAGCTGACACTCTCCGGGCAGGTCCATGGGGCTGATTCGGATCTCACCGGATCCAACCCTGCCTCTGGGGGCCTTTGCACTGGTGAGTTTGTTGGCTACCTCGGCTTTGGATCTTCCGCTCTGGAGGTTCCATTGGTTCCAACAGCTTATTTGTCGGATCTGGGGAGTGCTTTGGACCAGGGGAGGATTCTCTTTGAAGTTACGAAGAGGGTTCTGACTACCTCACAGTCTGAGAGACTGTTTCCCTCGGATCTTCCTCCCAGCTCTGTCCAGATGTCTTTGTCATTTCACCTACCCTCTCTATAGGTCCTTAGAGACCCAAGGCCTCAGGATGTCCAGCAGTGGGCTCCCTCCTCTTCCGAAACCTCCCCAGTATATCCCACTGAGGTGGTCACTTGCAAAAGGACATGCAAGAGGAAGCATCTCGACTTCCCCAGATGATTCTATCACATCTGACACCAACCACGATGAAGCAGAAGGGTCCCCACTGTCACGTCCTGAAGATGTTTCTTTTGGAGACATCCTGGAAATCGTAAAGCAAAGAGGTGACTGACAGTTCACCTTCCCTTTGGCCAAGGAGTCAGTTTACCTGAAGGCCTTTAGATCTCGCTCTCTAACCTCCTGGGTGAGCCCTTCTTCCAGTGAGCTTATTGAGTCTCGGAAGGTTTTGGAGACCCCAGACACAATAGAGCCTACTCCTTGAAGCCCAGATAAGTACATTACAGCCCCTAAGGACAAGAACATTTTGACAAAACGTGTAGCAGTTGATGCCATGGTCGTGGCAGTGGCCACTAAAAGGGAGCTTTCCAAGACCAGCTCTTCTATCCATCCTTCGAATAAGGATTCTAGGACCATGGATAGGTATGGGAAGCATGTCTTTTCATCAGTGACCTTTGCCTTGTGGTCACTGAATTATCTTCCCCACTTCACTAGATTGCAGAGGGACCTGCTAAAAGAACTATCAGACTCCCTCCAAGGAGCTGTAGCTGATGTGGTAGCAGATAAAGTCAATACTCAGCTTGCCACCCTAAATTCAGTCGTGAATCTTCCATGAGGCCTATATCATATGCAGCAGAAGGAATGAGTAGGACAGTGGGTTCAGGCATCTCTGTCAGGAGGCAGGCCTGGTTGTGCCTTCACGATTTTGTGGAATGCTTCAAGTATTCCTTCATTAATGCCCCCTTTGACGGCTCCTCTCTTTTTGGGCCCAAAGTAAAAGAAATGCTCACCAGGTGAACAGGAAGGTAATACCTTATCTGCTGTTAGAGTACATTTTTCCACACGTACTAGACCCTTTCCCAGAGATCCAAGAGGTAGTGGGAAGATGTGATTCAGGAAATCTCAGAGATCTTTCCAAGACACACAGGATGAAAGTTCACCTAGATGCACAGGGGGAAACAATAGTTGAAGATACCACCCTCGCAGCAGGGGAGGCCTGCAAAATCAGGGCTCAAAAGAATCATTCTTTGATAGACCCTTCCAGTGCTCCTGAAGGAGTACCTGATTGTTCACCTCTGGATTCATTCAGGGGTCTAATATCTCTGCACCATGAAACCTGGCAAAAGATAGCAAATGACAGATGGGTGCAGGACATAATGTCCAGAGGATATATAATTCCCTTCTCCTTCCCCTGTCCCGTAAACAAGTCAGTTCCAGCCGTTCCACCCAGTCAAAAGGAACAAGCAACATTAGGAATCCAAAAGTTGCTAAGAGAAAGAGTCATCCAAGAAATCCTCACAGACCAGAGAGGATCTAGAACTTACTCAAGATTTTTTTTAGTTCCAAAGAAAACAGTGGACTGAAGACCCATTTTGGACCTTAGCAATTTAAACAAGTCTGTAGAAAAGACCAAGTTCCAGATGGTGTCACTAAAGTCGATACTTCCATTCCTGGAAAAAGACAATTGGATGTGCTCTGTAGACCTTAAGGATGCTTACTACCACATTCTAATGGAAAGATGATCCAGAAGATTCTTGCGCTTCTGGCTAGGAGACAGTCACTTCCAGTTTCGAGCTCTGCCCTTTGGTCTCACTACAGCCCCCAGAGTGTTCACCAAGTGTATGGCTGTAGTGGTGGGTCACCTGAGATGCAGAGGATTCCATGTGTTTCCATATCTGGATTACTGGCTCATAACCGCCCTGACCAGGCATTTTCTGCTACAAACCAGGGACTATACCCTTCAACTATGTTCCTTCCTAGGTATTACTGTAAACTTCGAAAAATCTGCTGTGGAGCCATGTCAAAGCTTACTCTTCATAGGAGCAGAGATAAACACAACTACACTAGGAGCAAGACTCCCAAAAGACAGAGTAGACTATCTCCGCCATTTCACACTATTAACGGCGGTGGTGGTGCTGCGGTAACGTTGTCCTGTTCGATTCTCAGCTAGAGCGTCTTCTGTGTGGAGACATGTGTGAATGAGCATACCTTCGTTGAAGGTTGTGCATCAGGGCTGGCAACTTGGCATGTAAAAATCTACTGCCAATCATTAGCGGACCGGAGTTCCTCTGTGGCGACCCTTAACCGGGAAAAAGCCGAAAGACACAACAATCAGGAAGACACGAGTCTCTGCAAAACTAGTTCTTCAGGTACTGGGAAAAATGGCTGCGTCAGTCTTACTCATTCCCTTAGCTCATCTGCATATGAGAATTCTTCAATGGTTACTTTTCACACAATAGCCACTCATGGAACTTCAAATGTCACACAAAGTTATGACAACCAATGCTTGCAAAAAGGACCTCCAATGGTGGATTTACTCTCCACTAGTATGTCAAGGCTGTCAGTTCATGTCCCCTCAACCCCAGGCCACAGTGACCATGGACGCTTCTCAGATAGGGTGGGGGGGTGCATTATCTAGAGAAGACAGTCCAAGGAATCTGACAAGAACATGAGGCTCACTTGTGCAAAAACATCCTAGAGATGAGGGTGGTGATTTTAGCATTGGAAGCATTTCAAGACACTCTCCCTCTAGGAATGATAGCAATCCAGTCAGACAACATATATATAGTCTGGTACATAAACAGGGAGGAACCAGATCTTACCCTCCTTTGTCGAGAAGCTGTGAGGGTCTGGGAATGGGCAACTGCTTCCAACCACTTTTTGATAGCAATGCACATCCTGGGGAAATCCAGCGTGATTGCAGACAAACTGGGTAGGGTCATACTATGGCTACATGAGTGGTCCCTCAGTCAAAAAGTTATGGAAGAGATTTTCCAGAAATGGAGCCCGCCTTGCTACGATCTGTTTGCATCACCTAACAATGCCAAATGCAACAACTATTTTGCCCTCATCCCTCCTACGGGGGAGGCCCGATTGGCCTCCGGGACTTCTTTATGCCTTTCCTCCTATCCCCTAATTCCCAAGTTTTTGCAGAAAGCAAGTTTGTTGGAGACCACAATAATCCTGATTGCCCCCTATTGGTCTCGTGAGATCTGGTTCCCCTTTCTTCAGCCTCATCTTTGGGATGAACCATGAATTCTGGACCTTGCTCCGGACCTTCTGACTCACCAGTCAGGGATGGTTCACCCTAACCTGAACAATCTCAAACTAACATCTTAGCTGCTCCAGTACCTCTCATCACCAGGTTTCCTCTTCAGTGAAACACATCTTATCTTCCCATAAAACGACCATGCGAAAACTGTACAGGAGTGAATGGCAGAGATTTGTTACATGGGCCAACAATAATCAGATTGGTTCCTTTTTTTGCGCCCATACATTCTATTCTAGAATTTTTGGCAAAACTTTTTAATGAATGAGCTGCTGCAGCTACTATTAGAGTTGACAGCAATTTCTAACTTCCATATATTCCATGTTTTTAAACTACAGTTGGCATCTCCTGTAGTGTGCTCGCCCGGCCCTTGTTCTTTTCTTGCATGCATGTTACCTCTTAAAGCAGCTAGTACTTAGTGTTCTGCATTTGTGGCTGTCTGTATCCATTTAAAAGAAGCAGCGATAGTGCTCTTTACAACAATTATCTCCAGACAGCTTGGTCTACATCATATAAAAAAGGGTTTTTACAATGTATGTGCTTATTCTGCCATTTTGTTGCTTGAACACTTTTCTGTACTGTTTATCTGGGAATGCATACTATTGGATACACTTTTTTCCCCTCCTGTCATATTATTGCTTGGTTTACAAGTTTGACTCTTTCTTCACTTCCTTATTAAACTGTCTATTGTTGTTATAGCTTAGTTGACTGTAAAGGTACCTGTTTTTCTTCACTTACCTGTACTGTTGTCTTTCTGTTCCTGGACGTGGCAAGGCAATTGATTGTTCTCTGTAGTCGTTTTTTGGCTCTGGGTTGTTCTGTCAGCTCAACCTTCTCTTCTCCTTATACTCTATTCATTTCCTTTTAACTTTTTCTTCCCTTTTTATTTGTCTTTTGTTGCATCTATACTGTGTGACTCAGCCTGTTTTCATCTGCTGAATGTAGTCCCACCTCCTCTTGCCTCTTTTCCAATCACAGTCAAACCTTAAGTTGTTAAATGTCCAGTCTTTAATCAGCACCATTTTAAACTACAGTGGTGCCGTTGGCGTCTCCTATAGTGTGCTCACGAGGTATGTTGATTATACTAGTGTATAATTATTCTTTGAACACTTTATAAACTATGGTTTTATGCAGTTATCTATTGTACTATCTAATGTTGATATAATTGTGCTTCATAGGTTTGTATTGCCTAATTATGACACATATATATGTTGCAGCCTTAAACTTGCGATATTGTTGATTTCTACAGCACCATGTGTTTTTCGGATGTATTGAGATTGTGTTAGCACTGTACAGTGGTGTTTTTAAGTTATCTCTTCTATTTTATGACTGAGTAGAACTTGTTTCATTTCATTTATTGACACTATTAATATGTCTTATGCACTTGAAGGTATTGCGGCACTGGAGAGACAAGTTATGCTTCTGTTAAATACCGCTATATACATCAGTGTATTGTACATTCCATTTTACTGATGTTTTTAGGTTGTAGATGTACTTTAATTTGACATTTCCCATTATATTACATTATGGAGTATGGAGCTGTCTGTAACCAATGCAAAATGTCTTGCGTATTTCTATTATATGGTCATAGGATTTTATATATTGATGCATGAGACAGTTGTGTTACTGACTGCTTTTAAACCACTATTTCAACTTTCTCCTTATACAGTATATGTTATTAACCATGTGTCATTTTTCCTCTCTCTTTATTACAGGCCCTTGTTCTTTTCCTGCACGCCTGTTACCTCTTAAAGCAGCTAGTACTTAGTGTTCTGCATTTACAGCTGTCTGTATCCATTTAAAAGAAGCAGCTATAGTGCCCTTTACAACAATTAGCTCCAGATAGCTTGCTCTACATCATAAAAAAGGGTTTTACAGTGTATATGCTTATTCTGCCGTTTTGTTGCTTGAACACTTTTTTCTACTATTTATCTGGGAATGCACACTGTTGGATACCCTTTTTCCCCTCCTGTCATTTTATTTCTCACTTTACAAGTTGGACACTCTCTTCACTTCCTTATTAAACTGTCTGTTGTTGTTATAGCTTAGTTGACTGTAAAGATACCTGTTTTTCTTCACTTACCTGTAATGTTGTCTTTCTGTTCCTGGACGTGGCAAGGCAATAAATTGTTCTCTGTAGTTTTTTTACTCTGCCCCGCTCCGTTCACCCTCGCTGTGCTCAGGCTGTCTTCGCTGCCCTACCCTGTCTCCATTTCCCACCCACCCTCACTACTCATAGATTTATCCCAGCCACACATCACCTGACTCACTTGCCACACCCACACTCACCTAAGATACCATCCCCTTCCTCTCAACCCACCCACTTGTAAACACACCCTACACCACATACATCTCTTCTTCCCTCCCCCATCCATATCCCTGTAATATATACACCTCACTGACATTATGCCACTAACCCTCCACTCCCATCACCATACCATCCCCACACTTCTGCTCTCCTTATCCATCTGCTTCTACTTATTGTCCACTAGCACCACTTATCACCACCCACTCACCTATCTACAATGTTTGAAATCCCCCACCTTTCTACATACCAAAGTAACACCTCCATAGTTACAAACATACATCCAGTCACCCATCACCCTTTCCTTCTTCAACTCGCCTCTCCAGTTCATTACACCTCACAGCACAAGAAACACCCTAACCTCAAATATCACTTCTTTACAGTTTTCTACATTAAAACCATTGCTAACATAGCAGCTTAGCTACTACTAGGAGGGGATATCCACGCCAGCCCCGGCCCAATGACCATCTCAACTGCCGCCCCAACCCCCCACTTAAACAGAAATCCACTGACATACTTCTACTAAACATAAACATTTGTAGTATTATGAATAAAATAGAACAATTACATTCAGCCATCTTTCTATATAACCCAGATTTAGCAGCCATCACATAAACATGGCTTAAACCCCATATTAAAGACAACTCCATTGCCCCACCTGGCTTTAACATATTAAGACTAGATAGAATAGCCAGAAGAGGTGGTGGCATTGCCCTTCTCTACAAATTCAACTTAAAAGTCCACCTCTTTCATAAAGAAACCACAAATTTTGACAATGTAGAAACTCCATTCACCAAACTCCTTCTAAACCAATACAAGTAAATCAACCTACTTACCATCTATATACCACCAGGGGAAAACCTTAATACCCTAGAATCTATACTCCACTGGGCTTCCCACTCACTCTCCCAAGAAACTATAATCCTAGGTGATGTCAACATCGACTGGAACAGTATACGCTCACCAACAGTCACCAACCACATAAACCTATACAACTTCAAACTTATACACACACCCACACGAATTGACAAGACCAGCAAAAGGGAATCCACCCCGGACTGGATACTCACCAACCAGCCCAACACTGCCCACCTATGTGGAACTATGTGGAAATGCTCCAACCAACCCTCATTACTACAAACCCACTCCTGAAATAATTTCCCCTCAGAGCTATTCTCAGAAACCGTACAATCCTGCAACTGGGCTCCCCTAAAAACCCTTCCCCTAGATACTGCAGTACAATACTCCATATTCCTAAAAATTCTAAACCAATTAGCCCCACTAAAAACAGTTAGGGTACGCAATAATCCCTGGCTAGAGAAAACCACTAAGAACATACTTAAGGATAGGGACAAAGCATGGAAAACATGGTGACAATACAAAACACCCAAAACTAGACAAATTTTCTCTGAAGTTAGAAACAAAGCAAAAAAGCAGGTCAAGATGGACAGACAAAATCACTAATTACCTTACAAAGGAAATACAGTAACAACCCACAGAAATTCTGGGCTGCAGTGAACAACATCCTCCAACCCAGAAAAGCCACTACACCACCACCAAACATTGAAGGTCCAGACCGTGACATAGCCACAAACTTCAATAACTATTTTACCTCTTCCATAATGAAACTCATGAATGCCAACCACAAACCCCAAAATGCCAAACTAAATCCCATCCCCTTCTCACTCAAACCAGTACAAACATCTATCATTCAAAACTCTTAGCAAAACTCAAACCAACCACTCTCGCTGCTGACAACCTACCAGCTGAATATCTCCAAATTGCATCTAAGACCATTGCCTATCCCATCTCCCTACTCATTAATAGATCTATTTCTGAGTGCACCATTCCTTCCTTGTGGAAAACCTCATATATCATCCCTCTCCAACTACTGTCCCATTGCAATCCTATCACCCCTATATAAGATTCTCGAAAAGTGTATCCACCACCAACTCCTTACCCACCTACTAACCAACAACCTACTATCTCAAACCCAACATGGTTTTAGACCATCCCGTAGCACCACCATTGCTCTAATTAACTTATACAATACCATTAACTCACACAGGAACCAAGGGAAACTGGTCTCTACCACCTTCCTAGACTTATCCAAGGCATTGAACACAATTTCCCACAATAAACTCCTTACTTGGCTCTCTGAACTCAACCTTGACAGTCCCACTCTGCACTGGTTCAGTAGTTACCTAGCAACCACTCACAATCTGTCACATGGGTCAACTCCCTATCCCCCCCCCCACTCCCCATCACTTGTGGTGTCCCCCAAGGCTCAATCCTAGGTCCCCTTCTCTTTAACAAATTTACAAACAATCTCCACTTAGCAGCCACTAAAGCCGATATTGTTCAGTATGCAGACGACACAGCCCTAATCTGCTCAGCATCCAACGTCCATCTTCTACAAAGTAAAGCCCAATAATCCTTTACTGAAATAGAAAACTGGCTAAAGAGTAACCAACCGAACCCCCAAAAAACACAGTTAATGTTATTCCATCTGACCAAGCACAATGACCCCACCTTCACCATTCTCTTGGCCAATAACACCCTCATTACCCCAGTAACCGAGGCAAAACTCCTAGGCATCACAATTGATCAGCAACTTAAATTCAACAAACACATATCCCAAACTACCTCTAAAGTACACAAGAAGCTAGGATGTCACTATTGTAGCAAACAGCTCCTAATCCCAGAGTCTAGAACTACCATAGCCAGAACTCATCTCCTGTCATCATTACTTTATGCCACTCCAGTTTTAACCGACATTAATAAAACCGACCTGACCAAACTCTCCATATGCAACAATAAAATAGCTAGGTTCGCAGCCATTGCTAGATCACACTCCCATCACTGCCAATCCCTACTTAAACTACACTGGTTAGAATTTCCAAATTTACTACGTTGCCACCAACTCATCATAGCTCATCAAATTCTTTACCAGCCTGACAGAACCCCTGCCCTAGCAGGCATGTTAAATTTCCACAACTCTAACAGGACACTACGATCCAGTAACAAATCCCTGATCAAAGTCAATCCATGTAAGAACAGCTCTGGAGAAGCCCTATTCTCCTGTGATGTTGCAAAAGCATGGAACACTCTCCCTCCCAACCTCAGGCTACAAAATCGCACAATCGTATTCAAAGACCTCCTTAAATCATACCTTTATGCTAACCCTCTTTGCAGCTGCAAAGATCCCACCTGAATCCTCAACCCACTGTAGGCAGCTTACCCCCAATGTCTCTGATGCTCTCTTTACACCGTCGACTATGTGAATTGAATAGTCTGTAAATATAAATATGTACCTATTTCTGATGCTCACTCTACACTGTCACCCATGTGCAGTGTACAATTTTTGCAAATATTGTGAATATGTACTTATTCCTGAATACCTACATACACCTACTGTACTAGTACTGTAAGGTATGTGATCTCCTGACTTGTACTATTAGATTGTTATGCATTTAACTGGTTTTGCCTTTTATGTTAGTATTCTATCATATGTTAGCCAACTCCCTATTTGCAATCAACTGTCACTCTGTAAAAACCTATGTATTCACACTGTAACTTCTTGGAGCTTTTCTCCCCAGGACTCCGCTGAAATGGACACCTTCTGTCCAGTCGGATTTTATCCTGGTAAAATAAATGTTAAATAAATAGTAAATAAATAAATATAGGAGATAATGGTTCTGGAATTATGTCACACAGACTTTGTAAAAGCTTTTTTGAAAGGAACTGCTATGGTAAGACCAGCATATAAAAATCCAACCCCCCCCCCCCCAGATCTCAACTTGGCTATTACTTCAGCCAGAAGAGTTTCTGAATTACAGGTTTTGTCAGCTAAGCCCCCATACCTAATTTTTCATAAGGACAGAGTTTCTTTATGCACTAAACCCCTCTTTTCTACCAAAGGTTATGTCAGAAAGTAACCTCAACCAATCTATAGGGCTACCAGTTTTTGTCCCTAACTTCCAAAATAAAGGAGAATATTCACTGCACCTCTTAGATATTCATAGACGGTTACGTTTCTACTTACATAGAATTTCTGAAATTAGAAAATCAGATCATCTCTTTATCGCTTATTCTGTTGTTAAAAAATGTCAGCCAGTCACAAAAGTCACCTTATCTAAATGGCTTGCACTATGTATACCTTATATTTATAATTCAAGAAACAGACCACTTCCAGATACTGTTAAAGCTCATTACACAAGGTCTGTAGCTACGTCTGCGGCTTTTCAAGCTATCATTTGATAACATCTGTGCTGCAGCCAATTTTACACTTACCCACTTTCCTTTTTGATTCCAACCTACACAACCTACTATCAGTCACTATTACTTTGTTATAAACTGTAAAACCTTTTAACTGCAGAATACACATTATTTAATACTTCAGAGCCCAACAGTCTCCATTTCCTATACTGCCGCCCTTTAGTTCTTATCCAGAGTTATCTTTTCCTCTGGCTCTTATAATTTACTGTTACCTGGGCCAGTCCACCACCTTCCTCACTACCGTCTTCTGTACACTTACCCATTTGATTGTTTTTTTTTGTGTGTGTTTTTTTCTTTCTCCCAGCACACTAACAGACCTGGGCCAGCCTCCCTGCCTTCTCTCTCACATTTTTTACCTTCCTGCCTTCCCCATCTCCGCTCTATCCCCGTACATTTCCCGTGTCACTGGATCTATTCACTTTCCTCCCTCCCATAATCCCTTGCACCATTTGAAATGCTGATCCTGCGCTTGGCGCCTTCCTCTTTTCCCCTGCACTCAACTAGCTGCAGCTTCTTCATTTTTTTCTTTTCTGCTGATGTACAGCCACCACTCCAGTTGCTAGTCCCAGGGTAGACTTCGTTAAGATGCCCCATTTCTTCTGCACCTTCGGGACAGAACGCAAGTGTCTTTTGCTCTGCTCAGTACTGTGGAGCTGTATACTAGATAGACAGCCAGTTTTGTGTTCATATTATCTACAAGATGCTTTAACTACTTTTGTGTACTGCAGTTTGTATTTCTGCTGTGTTACAGACTTTGTACATATTACATAGTAACAACCAAACTTTCTCTCAGTGGCCATCTACCATTGCGGTGATTACAATGAATGCTATTAATATGTGATAAATGTGGTACTGTAGAGAACTACTAGAGATTGCATAAACACTTGTAACCTGACTGCAAATTATAGTTACCTGCTATAGTCAGTCTTCCAGCTGAACTGATCGGCAGTGAGCAGTTACGTCTTATATGTATGCATTTGGTTCATTTATTTTTTAAATGCTCTTTATGTATGCTAATGTTTTTGTAAGTTCTACTAGTTGTCCTCCAACCACAGTGTAATGGGTACATTTGTAGTCATCTATCCCTAGGCACATTCAGACTGCATTTCCGGCTTCCATAGTTTACGAGGTCCTGTAATGAATATTTTTTTCATCCTTTTGGATGGTAACTGCTATAGCTGAGTTAACCACCACATTACAGTGTGGCATATAACCCTCCTGCTGTCTGCCTATTACCTTTAGATTTTCAGGTGAACTGCCCAATCCTTCCTAGTTGGTACCTACCTCCTCTTTTTGCTTGCTGTTTATCATACATTTCTGCCAGCGTGTTATTAATCATCTAACTTTGAGTAGTCCTGTACATTTCCCACAACAGTGTTAGCTTACATCTATCTCCCATAATACTGCTATCTAGCAGAACCCTTTTTACTAAGCACAACAGCAGGGATATACACATAGCATGGTTAATAATCTTGTTTTTGTTTGATTTTTGTTTTCTGCTTTGTCATTACTCATGTTTGGAAATACTAACTTTACAACTGTCTTCAGTGAACAAATGCTCAGTATAAGATTGTGTTAATAACCCAACTGTGTGTATTTCTGCTGTCTTTCTTATTCCCTATATACTACAACTTTACTCTTAATACTGCTACCTCTACTCTCCCACCCATCTGTACTTCATCTGCTCTGCACCATCTGCTGTTCCTGCCTTTGCCTGATACCTTTTTCACCTCCCCCCTGCTAATCACTCCCTCTCCTATTATTTTAGGTACTACTTCCAACTTCTCACTGGTCTACTAAGCCACTGACCTGCCTGTGTGACAAGAGTGAAACCTACACTTTGGAGCTTGACTTTCCTGGTATCTTGCACCCAGACATTTCCCAAGGACTTTCTGTCAGTTTAGTAGATGTACACCCAGTAGCTTGTAACAACTTTAGAATTCTGCTTTATTGTAATGGCTCTCCATACATCACCAGTCCGTGCTCTAGCCCCTCTCCCACATCTTATTTTTAGCCAAAGATCTACCCTTTGAGACTACCCTGCTCAGACTACTGATTCCTCTTGCTGTCTGGCTAACATCTCCAATCCCCTCCCTCTACTATCCCCTACCTCTCTCTCCTCTGGTAGTCTTAGATCTCCTTCCTCTCCCCTGTACCCCCCCCGCTACCGTTTTTACACTCACCCACTTTCCTATTTGACTCCAACCTACAACTCCCCACTATCAGTCACTATTACTTAGTTATAAACTATAAAGCCTTTACTTTGTTATAAACTATAAAGGCTTTAACTGCAATATACACGTTATTTAATACTTCATGTCTCAGCAGTCTCTATTTCCTATTCTACCAGCCTTTAGTTCTTATCCAGAATTATCTTTTCCTCTGCCTTCTATAATTTACTCTTTGCTGGACCAGTCCTCTGCCTTCCTCTCTACCATCTTATATATACTTACCTGTTTGTTTTTTTTTTTTTGTACGCATGTGTGTGTGTGTGTGTGTGTGTGTGTGTGTGTGCGTGTGTGTTTTCTCTCAGCACATTAACAGACCTGGACCAGCCTGCTCTATTCACCTTCACTACGCTCAGGCTCTCTCCACTCCCCTACCCTACCCTCATTCCCACCCACCCAGGGATAATTTATTTATTCTTCCACACCTCATTTGAAACCCCTCCACTCCTACAATTAACCTATAACAGTCCATCCCCTACCCAAACTCTAATCCCTCCCTCTTCCTTGCTCTCTCCCTGTAATACTACTCACGCCACCCACTTGTGCATCAGTCCCAGACTCCAATTACTGTCCCTCCTGCTCCATCTCTGCCTGTATGCTTCATCTTTCAAATAACATCTTTCTTGCTCTAACCTGCCTACCCGAATACCCTTTCCAACACCCTTTTATTCTCTGCAGTCTTTCATCTACCTGTCTCATTGTTTTATTCACTGCAGTCTTTCATCTGCCTGTCTCACCCAAGCCATTACCCAAACCATTACATAACATGTTAGCAAACTTTCTCCTATCTCCCTTTCTCCTTATCCTCTCATTCTTATCTTCTTATTACACTAACCTATTCTACTTGACACTATTTCCAACTCTTTCAAACATCTTACAATACTACCCTGTCTTTTCTTATCTTCCCCTCACTCTATAACTCCTCCTACACTCAGTTCTACAAAATAACACATTTCAGCCATACTCAGTCTACCCCCAAATATAAGGTAAAAACCTCCAATCACTATTTATATTACACCAAACCTAATCTTCTTTTAACCCTCCTGCTAGATGGAGACATCCACCCCAATTCTAGCCCATCCTCTACCAATATCCCCATTGCTGCTAGCTCATCTACTATAAATCAACACCCCTCCTCTCCAACAGAACACATCTCTATCTACTCTCTCAACCGTCAAAGTCTAGCCAATAAAATTTCTGATCTACACGCTTGGATAGCCATCATTCTCCTCACATCCTAACACTGTCTGAAACTTGGCTAAAACCTCAGATTTCAAATTCTGAAATCCCACCCGCCTTTGTTGTTACATCTTCTGTCATGACAGACCCTCTAAAAAAGGGGGGAGGTGTTGCTATCATGTACTCAGTGCTATTTAATCTCTCCCCCCATCCATCCCCATCCCTGACTTTCATCCAGCCAAGTTTATCATTCTCAGCTGTCACCTTAATCCACACAAAAAAATTGCTATTGATGCCATATATATTTCTCCTGGCAATAATATAGCTATTCTAGAATCCATTCTATCCTGGATCTCCCAACATTTGCCCTATGAGAATGTCATACTGGGAGATGTCAATATTGATTGGAATAAGCTGTCAACTAATTCTCCTACTCTTAGCATTATCCTTTACAGTTTCAGTCAACTTATCACACCCACCACCCATATTAACAAAAACACCTCCTCGTCCCTAGATTGGATACTAACATCCAACTCTAACCACTGCCACAATCCTACTGCTATACCCGACTCACTAAGTAACCACCTCCCTACCTTCATTCAAAGACTGCTCTCCCACACCACCAAAACCCAGCTCTATAGGGAATTCCACAGTCTACCTAGCTTCAATGGGGGAAACCTTTAACAACCAACTCTCTCTAGTTAATTGGTCATACCTCTATAACCTTCCACTAAATGATGCTATTCTTAAGTTCAGCAATACTTTCCTTAACGTAGTGAACTCCCTAGCACCTGTTAAGAAAATTAAAGTCAAAACAAACCCTGCTCCCTGGCTCACCAAAAACACCCTCTCCATAATGAAACTTGGAGACAGTACTTGGAAGCAATGGTTAAAGTCATAATCCTCCCCTCTCCTCCTTAAATTCAAAGAACTAAGAAACCTCACAAAAAACACATCATTCAAGATGAGAAAAAATTCTATCTCTCAAACCCAAATAAATTCTGGCACACCGTGAACACACTTCTTCACCCAGGTAAAACCACTACTCCAAACCCTTTCCCCAATAAGATACGTGAAACTGCCACTTCACTCAACAATTACTTCATAGAATCCATTTGTAAACTGACCCCCCCTAGCCAAAACCAAACACAACCCCCACCACCCCAAGCACCTGCCTCCCCATCACCTTCTCCCTAAAACACAAAAACGCAAAACTTGCTCCCCCTCCTCTGACAACCTACCACCAGAATTTCTCAGACTTGCAGCTAATGCTATCTTTTACCCCATCTCTATCCTTATTAACCTCTCCATCAAACAATCCACTGTCCCTGACATATGAAAATCCTTCTATACTATATCTCTTCACAAAGTAGGTAACTCCACAGATCCCTCCAACGTTTGACCCATAGCCATACTCTTCCCCCTCTCAAAAATCCTTGAGAAATGCATTCATAAGCAACTTCTCAAATACCTACTTCAAGAGAAGCTTTTGACCACCTCTCAACATGGCTTCAGGCCTCATCACAGCACCTCCACAGCCCTTCTATCCTTCACCCAGTCTGTCGCTGGGGCTAGAGACAACAATAAACTGGTGTTGTCTCTTCCTCGACCTTTCCAAGGCATTTGACACTGTCTCCCACCCTAAGCTCCTATTAACTATCCAATCTAAACCTCTCTTCCTCCACTATTCTTTGGTTCTATAAGCTGTCTTAACAACAGACTGCAGTCAGTTAGATGGCAATCCTCTAGCTTTCCTTTCCGATTTGTCTAAACCGGGGTACCTCAAGGATCCATCTTAGGTCCTCTATTCTTAATCATCTTTACAGACAGTCTCATCTCCACCTGCTGCACTTGATCACTGATTCAGTATGTGGATGACTACTCTTGTTACCTGCTCTAATAACCTCACTGACCTCCACAACTGTACTTAGAATGCTTTCAACACCATTGAACATTGGCTGATCAACAACCAATTCATCCTTAACCCTAAAAAAACTAAATTACTTCTTTTCCTTCCTAAATCCATGCCCAAGCATAGTGGCTCCTTCTATATCTCTTCCCTGGACAGCACTATCATACATGCTGACTGCCATACCAAACTCCTAGGTATTGCAATAGACAGTCCAGTAATATTTGACCTTCACATCCAGCATTGCATTGAAAAACTAATAAAAAAAATGGGTCTACTATATAATAACAAAAAATATCTATCCAGTGTCGCAAGGGCTTCTCTTGCCCAAGCCTGCCTCCTCCCCTGCCTACTCTACTCTTCCCCTATATTTACCCACCTCCAGACCAACCTTATAGCCAAACTTGAACAAACGTACAGCCAAACTGCTAGATTTGCCTGTAACCTCCCTTACAAAACTCACCACTACCTCTCTCTTAAACAGCTAAACTGGCTTGAGTTCCCTCAACTTCTCCAGCTATCTCAGCTACAAATGGCCCATTTACTAATTAACAAACCCACAATCTGTCCCTCTCTGACCAGTCTTATATACCTCTATGTACCTGCACGTCCTCTGCATAGCTCAGAACAATTACTACTCAACACCGACAAGCCAAGCAAAACAATAGGCAAATTGCTCTATAAATGCTCAATACCCCATATTTGGAACAAACTCCCTTGTAATATATGTTCTATCACATCTACCTCGCTCTTCAAAAAAGAACTACAAGACTACCTTGCTAATACTTTTTTTCCTGCTCCTGCATTCACCCTACCTGACTCCTCAGTCTCTCTTAATCATACTCTGCTTTCCTTAAGAAAATATTACATATAATGTACAACGTCTCTTCACTCTACTTATGAGTTATATGTTTTAATTCACGTTCTAGTTCCAAAACAGATTAAATGTCTTGCTCCTATTCTACTTTTCTCTTACCTGCTTATACTTAACTCTCATTTATGCCTTCTCTGTCTCTCCATTTCTACATCAGTATTACTTTTTTATTCTCCTATCTGTTTTATCTTATAAGTTCTACATATATGTCTCTGGTTTATTTGTTATGTTAATATGAGAACAGTGATAATTTTTTTATCTTTTGTATAAAAACTTTTATACTCTGTTATCTTCTGCAGCTTTTTTCTCCATTTTATATTTGCTGTTTTGTATATTGCCTGTTGATATGTCATTGCAGCGTGAGTATAATTCTTGTATTGTTAATATATTGTATTTTTGTTTTGTTCTATGTGGAGCTTTTCTCCTCGGGTCTCCACTGAAAATGGGTCACTTGACCCATTTGGTCTAACCCAGTCAACAAAAAACAAATAAATAAACTTGAGCAAAACCTCATACCTTTTACTCATTACAAAGTGGATTTGGCTTCTAGTAGTAGATCCTCTTTCGGTTCTATGGTTCTGAGGAATATTCTCCCATGAGCCACCCAAGAGTCAGGTTGCTTGGGACGGGGTCCCATCAGTGAGAATAAAGGCAAGATTGACAACATCACATAAAACAGTTATGTACTTACCATGGCATTCCATGTGGGTTGCCCATCTCACCCTTTATTCTCACAACCCTTCCACCATACCCCCCCGCCCCGTCCTCTTGGGAGACTAAGTAGCACAATTTGGATATTACAGGGCCATATATCCTCAAAATTTGTTCTTGTGTATTTTTTGAGGGATAGATATATATATATAATTTTGGGTGACTTCAACTACCCCACCATTAACTGGGAAAACTACTCATGTACCAACTCCTTAGCGCAACGCTTTCTGGAATTCATAAACTCCAATGCCCTAGATCAACTTATCCACACCCCCACCAGGGGCAACAATATCCTAGACCTAGTCATTACCAACATGAGTGACCGGTGTTCCACACCTGAAGTCAACTCCTCGTTGGTCCGATCCGACCATAAGCTAATCACCCTTGATATCCACATCCCACCCCCCCCCATTAAGGAAACCACAGTAAAAAATTTCTCCAAAGCCAATTTCATGCTTCTTAAGACAGAAGTAGTGAACTTCATGACACCCATGCAGATGGACAATACAGTTACAACTGCTGAATCCTACACAAATGCACTCTATAAGCACTTACATGAGTGCATGGATCGTGCTATCCCAAACAGAACTAAAACGCTATCCTCCAAAAAAAGGAAGCCAATCTGGTGGTCTCCTGCCATAAACAAACTGTACAACAGAAGGAAGAAACTGTTGCAAAAGAGAGTAAAATCCCATGAGTGGAGGAGCTCCCTGGTCAGCCTCAGTAAGAAGCTGAGATCCCTTATAAGATCCTCCATAGCTAGCTACAAAAATAAAATCGCCACTAATTCCAAGGACAGCCACTAAGCATTCTATAGCTATGTCAAGAATCTCAATGGCAACACCCAGATCTGCTCTGAGTTACAGCACAAAGGCAGGAAAATTACAGAAACAACTGATATTGCCAACATCCTGGCAGATAGATTCAGTGCTAACTTTACCCCCCCCGACTCACCCCCTAAAGGGCCCATATTTATACAGGAAGAATGCAGAGTCCCTGTAATCACAACTACGGAGGTGAAAGCTGCACTCTCTAAAGCCAAAAACACAGCATCCATGGGACCGGACAACATCCCAGGCTGCGTTTTACATGAACTTCAGAATGAACTGGCTCCCCACTTAAGCACCATGTTCAGTAATAGCCTCGCATCAGGCTTTGTACCCACTGAATGGCGCACAGCAACAGTTATCCCACTCCACAAAGGGGGAGCCACCACTGATCCCGGGAACTATAGACCTACTAGCCTGACGAGCCTGGTCTGCAAAGCCATGGAACGTTTCATCATGGAACTCATAAACAAAGACATTGGTAACCTCCAAATTATGGATCCCACCCAGTTCGGGTTTGTGAAAGGCAGATCATGCCTCCTAAACCTGATTGACTTCTTTGAGGCAGTCACCAAAGCCATAGTATGAGGGTAAGGTGGTTCACACAGCCTATCTTGACCTCGCCAAGGCTTTCGACACCATCCCCCATTCTGGAATTATAGCTAAACTCAATAAACTAGGCATAAATCCATACATCACAAGATGGGTTGCCAACTGGCTCACTGACAGAACCCACACTGTAAAAGTTGCAGACTCCAAATCTGACCTCAAACCAGTGACAAGTGGAGTACCACAGGGTACCGTCCTGGGACCGCTCCTGTTTGGTATCTACTTCTCTGAAATACAGGCTAACACAGAAGGCCTCTGGCTAATGAAGTTTGCAGATGACTGCAAACTATGAGCCATAGTCAAGTCCCCAAATGATGTGAACATCCTACACAAGGGCCTCTCTGAGACAGATGCCTGGTGTCAGAGCCATGGCCTCAAGCTCAATGCCAAAAAGTGCAGTGTCATCCCCTTTGGTAAAAACTCTGTACCCATGAACTACCACATAGGCAGCAATCTACTTAACACCGAATGCGTGATAAGAGACCTTGGGACCCAGTTGGACAGTAGTCTAACCTTTGATAGTCACATTGCCACAGTAGTCAGGAAGTCCTTCTACATGGCACACCTCATCATAAAAGGGTTCTCATCCAGGAAAAAAGAGGTCATCGTTCCCCTCTACTCGACACTCATTAGACCCAGTATAGAGTACAACCCCCCCCCCTTTTGGAATGTACCTCACAAGACATCTGCAGCAGTTGGAAAGGCCACAGAAGTACCTCACAAAGAGGATTACTGGACTCAAACAAATGCCCTACAATGACCGCCTCAAAAAACTCCAGCTTTACTCCGTAGCATATCGCCTACTCAGAGGTGATCTCTGCCTAACATATAAAGCTATGTCAAACCCAGAGCTGTTGGACATGCTATGCCTAAAGAAATCCCAATCCCTCTGAGCTACATGTTCTAGGGACCTAAACCTTGTCACTACAATAAACAGGACATGCTGGAGGGATAGATTCCTATCCCAGAGACTTCCCATACTCTGGAACAGGCTACCCATCTATGTCAAGCAAAGTTCTTCATTAGCACTCTTCAAGAAAAATCTTGATGAGTGGATGGGAAATAGGAAATACACCGCGGGGATCACTTCTGTGTCTCTGCTCGACAGTGGCAGAGGAAAATAACTTTCTTGGGTGGCGTAAGCCAGGGAACCTTGTTGGCTAGGCTTACGTAGGCCCTTGGGCCGATAGCCTAGTACCTACCTATGAACCTATATATATATATATATATATATATATATATATATATATATATATATATATATATGGGTCTACCTGAAAAGGTAAGTATGTGATAGTGACGGACGTTAGGGTAGGGTGCGGCTCAGGTAAGTTTGCAATAGTGACGGACGTGAGGGTTAGGGGCAGATTAAGTGAGTTAGGATTAGGGTGCGGGTAAGGTAAGTGTGTGATAGTGACAGACTTAAGGGTTAGGGGCGGATTAAGTGAGTTAGGGTGAGGGTGCGGGTAAGGTAAGTGTGTGATAGTGACGGACCTTAGGGTTAGGGTTTGGGTTAAGGTTAGTGCATAGATAGTTGTGTATGTAAGGTTTAGTGTATCTTTGTCAGGTTTTTGGTGTGCTTGTGTTGTGTGTGTGTGTTTTTCGGGAAAGGGATTTGTTTTGTTGATTGGTCGGGATTGTGGTTTGTCGGGCATGTGAAGTTTCGTGTTTTTGAACTTTCGGTTTCTTTCGGTTTTGTCTTGTCGGTTATTTCGTTGTCTGTGTTTTGGCATGTCGGTGTTATCAGGTAGACCCAGATATATATATATATATATATATATATATATATATATATATATATATATATATATATGTATATATATATATTTTTTTTTTAACTCTATGACACTGCTAGGGGCAGACAAGATCTGAGGAAGCTAGGGGGTTGCATTATGGGTAAAAGAGGCCCACGAGCTTTGCTGAAGACCTTGAGCTAGCAAAATGACTGAGACGGATCCAACAGATTAGATCCGACCCATCACTGAGAATATGGACAACACACATGGAATGTTATGGTAAGTACATAACTTTTGTTTTTGACAACATGGAGAAGTGTAGAAATAAGTGTCCAAACTTCCTTTTTCAAAAACCGATACCTTATCCAGAATTCCCATATATCTTTGTTTAACTTCTTACTCTGATCTACATACCCTGGTCCTCCACCAATCCACTGCTAGGTCCCTTCTAGCTGTCTGATTTGTCTGGACAGGAAAATAACAAGGGAGACACTGTACTCTATAACCAGGCTTCTCAATTCACTTTTATTTGCGTATAAACAACATTTCCTTCCGACACAGATTTATTTAACAAAGAATTGTACGTTTGCCACTGTGCTTATCTTCGGCCCATCCCAGCATCTAATTATCCCACTCTTCGTGGGTACCACCATTTGTTTCTTTTTTTCAGATAAATCCCTGCACCATTTGAGAATGGAACCTTACTTAAGGTAGGGAATCTCCAATGTCAGTGAATTCCTCAGGCTGGAGTGAACCTAATTGTCACTTCCAATGGTGCATGTTCAGATATGTCTGTTGGACAAGTCTGTGTGATGCTGAATTAATTGTTTTGTTGCAAGGTAGCTTTTTACAGAGGTAGAATAAGTTCTGGGTAATTAGTATGTCCCTCCAATCCATTTTGTATGTATTTTGATGAAGATTCATATCTGTATTTCTGGTGTTTTTGGAACTGTTTGTCTTGAAGATTCACAAGAGCTCAAGAAGGGTTGGTCCCTTAGTGGAACATAGATCTCCACATAAGAGTATGTAAGACATGGAGTGTAGTGAGTTTTTATGCCTATTTTAGTACCCAAGGGTCTTTAGACCAGTAACTTTCTTAATTAGGGACACCTAAGGCCCTTCTAGCTGTCTGATCTGTCTGGACAAGAACATAACGAAGGGGTCACTTTACTATATAATTGATCTAATTAGAGAAGAATACAGACGGGTGATACAACTCTATAATTGATCTAACTCGGCACGTAAAAATCTACTGCCAATCATTAGCGGACCGGAGTTCCGCTGTGGCGACCCCTAACCTGGAAAAGCCGAAAGACACAACAACAGAGGGGTAATATCTTTGGACCTAGATGAGATACCTTTAGTTATAAGCTGCTCTAAATATAAGGATATCCTGAGTCATGAAGCTGCATCAAAGGATAGAAGGCATTCGACCAGTGTGCCACTATCCCCGACTCCCACATCTTTTTGGAGTGGGGTGTTACCTTAACTTTAAGTTGGAGACAAGATTTTTTTTTTAACCAAATTCTTACTATTCTTGGTTTGTGAAGATTTAATATTGCTACAGTGACGCTGTATCAGGGGGTCTGAAAGCAAACTGAGGAGGTAAATTGTTTGCCTTTAGGTACTGAGGTGGCCCATTTTCATTGAAACCCGAGATAAAAAGCTGCACATAAATGAGATGTCATATACAAACCTTAATAATCCAATATTTTGACGTTAGAGGTGTTACAGTAATGAATACAGTGGCACCAGCATACACGTAAGATAGTCATATATGTAGTCCATGAGTACTTGTTATTTGTAGTGCAGTCATCAAATCACAGTAATTTTCAAACAAAAAATTACATATTTTCATCAGTTTGGTCTGAAGGTATAGAAAAGTGGGCTGTTAAGAATTATGGGAAAGTGATATGGTGACTGAGATCACTTACCCACCTTCTTACTGTTTTTTAAGACCTGTAGAAAAGGAGTGCTAATTCTTAGTGTTAACAAGACAATAATGTTCCCTAAAGCAATTTTGGTATTATCTGAATAAAGAAAGGTAACCCGATCACTAAAAACAGATTATCGTATAGCTTTACCAAGCTTGACATATGAAGAATAAAGAGGGGTTCAATTTCAAAGTCCATGGCCATGTAAAATTAGGGGGACTTGAAATGATTGGGATTGCATAGGCTATATTAAATTGAAGAGAGGCAACAAGATAACTAGTGCATGCTTTTAAATGTATGTCCCCTCCTCCCACACCCAACAATAAGCAGATTGCCTGAATTTTGTCCTTTGGAGATGATTGTATAACAGTTATTCCTGGTTTAGTTACTTTAGTAGAGCACTTACATTGCAGCCACTAGCATGCTTAAACCTGTGTCATTTTCAGTGTTTATTCTGAAGTCATACTGAGCTCAGTTTAGACCGATAAAATGTAGAATTGAAGAGAATTTATTGGAAGATTTTATATGGGATATTGTATAACTGTATCTGTGATATGGTATGTTGCAACAGGTTTAAAAGCATGTACACATCCTCCAGTAATAATATTTTGTATTATTTTAAGAACCTTCAAACCAGTCTGATGTGGACATAAATGACAGACAAAGTCCAGTAGCAGTGCCTCCACGTCGATTTAAATCAAAACGCTTATCTACAGGACAGCTAAATGGGTGCGCTGATCAGGTATGTAAACTGTACTGTTATCACATGTAGTCACTTTTAACACATTTTTGTTTAACCTTTAAATATGCATTTAGTAATCATTTATTGTTCAATTACCAATGTTTTGTCATAGACTAGTGAAGGGGCTAGCATACATTTTATCCATATTCTCCATTTTCATCATGGAAGTATTAACCTGATTTGCATTTTAAATTGAATGTAGCTTATTCTAAGAAGAGAACAGAACCTGGTTTTGCTCCTTTGAGAAAAACAATTTCAGTTTCACATTACATGTTCAGCTTATGATTCATTGTCATTCTACCCCATACACTTTTAATGAAACCATCTTCAACAATTTAGAGATGCACTTTGCTGCAAGAACCAAAATACAGGATCAGAGCAGTAATGAAGCCATTGTAGCCTGATGTGGAGTAAAAGGTACTGAAGACTTATGTCTCTCAAATGAGACAGAGGATTTAAGTACCTGGGCATTTATATGGATAATTATTTAATGACAGTGGAGACAAAAATCCAGGAAGCCATGATGGAAATGATACTTAGGGGCCTGCAGTGTAGAGCTATCTTGATAATCTCCAGTCACTGGCCAGGTACCTCTGTTTAAGATAGCTTTCCTAGCAAGAGCTAGTTGTCCTTAGTGCATGCTGCTGTTACTGGAGGATAGCATTTAGTTTATGTCCTCTCTTGCACAAAAAAGGTATAGTGAAGCTTCTATTAGGAGGAGCAAAAGAAAAGAACTTCTTTCAAGGAGCAAGGTAACTTAGGAGAATCTGAAGGGGTCAGTGTGCTGAAGAGTACCCTGCTGTGTGGCTCAGAAGAGTGAAGGCTTGACTGCAGCCCAGATAACTCGTGGGTATTTACTTAGTAGGGGGAGCAAATGGGCTGACCCCAATTAGGCAGGCTTGATATGCAGCAGGCAGTGAGACAAAAATGCACAGAAAAATGTTCTGAATTTTAAGGAGTACAGTTGCAATAATGTGATTGCTTCCCTTTGGTGACTGCTTGAGAACATCTGCGTTACTATCTAGTGGGGAATGAGAGGGCACAGTTGAAGAAATTTGCTATTTCTAGCCACTCTTTTGCCTATGTTGCAACTAAAAATATAATTCTAATCATGTGGGCAACATTGCTCTTGACAGCCTTAAAGTAACTGAGGTGTGAAGTATAGAGTGAAGATCACAAAAATTTAGATTAGGCAGGCATAGGTTTGGCTAAAACAGATCACCACTAGTTTCTCACACAAGCCACACAATCCAGAATATTAGAACTAATCGCAGATTAGGCAGCCGCTGGTTTAGGCAAAAAGTGGGCCATCACTAGCATCTCACAAACCATATAACCCAAAATATTGGGTGAATTAATCAGAAAATTGGCAACCACTGGTTTAGACCTACACAGGTGGAGGCCAGACTGTTAATGTAAGGAACCTTGTAGCATGATAACTCTTGAGATATTGGGAGTAGGTCAGCTCTAGAACTGCACTGGCTTGGAGAGGGAAGTATGCAGCAAGAAGTATTTATAATATATTTTATGAGGCCCTTTTCCTCTGGCAGGGAACAGGTTCAACTGACAAAGATTAGTGGTGAGAAAGATGAGCTGAGTTAAAAGCAAGTAAAGTTCACTACACCATTCCTATGGCAATGTTTAAAGGAGTCAGATCATTGGTTTAATTTAGCATTTTACATATTTTACACCTCATTTTATCAGTATATCACATGAAATCTCAAGTGGTAGCTACCTAAAATGTGGAAGAAAGCATAAACAAAACCTGTATAGTTCTTTGTAAGAGTCCTTGTCTTTGTGGGAAGATATTGAATCCTAAAATAATCCAGTGGTGGATTTAACAGGCTTATTTTGCAAGTAGTCATGTATTTTGGGCATCTTGGCAAAGGAATTATAAAATGCAGAGATAATCCCCACACTGTCACTTTTTGATTAAGTTATATGGCTTAAGGCCTGGCAGTCAGAGTCTGTGCTTAGTTACTTTGAGAGGCGAAGACCACAGAGACTTCGCTTCAGTTGTTTGAAAGTGTAGGACAATAACATGTAGTGATCTGTAATAGAGATGTGCATAACTTGGGAGAATAGTGATCCCTAGAAAGAGGAATGAGCCAGGAGCAGATATTGTGTCTGTGTGGAAGGATAGTCATATTGTTTAAATTATTTCTGTCATTTTGTCCCAAGGAAAAAAAATCAACAAATCATATTAGTCTACAGAAGACAGTTCCTCATAGACTATGTCTGCATCCTTTTCCTGCTTTACTACTTTGGATACCCAATGAAATGAGATGGTCTCCATGCCCACCGGGTTGTGTATGTGTATTTATATATAAAATGTGTGTGTGTGTGTGTGTGTGTGTGTGTGTGTGTGTGTGTGCATATATGTAGTATATATATATATATATATATATATATATATATATATATATATATATGTATAAAATATGTGTGTGTGTGTATATGTAGTATATATATATATATATATATATATATATATATATATATATATATATATGTATATATATATGTGTGTGTGTGTGTGCGTGTATATATATATATATATATATATATATATATATCAGACTTTGTATCCAAGTAAGCAGGAGCCAACAAGCAAAGACAGGTACCAGAAACAGCACAATAAGTAGAAAATAAACGTACATTTTTTGGCTAGGCTTGTATGGGCCCTAGGGCCGATAGCCGAGTATCTACCTATGAACAAGTGCTGCCACCAGACCATAGGACATAAAACTTTAATTAAACAACAAAATAAAATCAGATCAGCGCTTTTGGGTAACACACAAACCATTCATCAGATCTAATACCATTGAAAGAGACAGTGCAATTTAAAGTACTTAAAAAACAATCAACTGCTGGAATTCAGGGCAAGGCCCACTTATTAACAATTTAGACCTTCCTCATTAATCTCTGCCCTTTTAGAGATGGTTTCAATGGAATATTCACATTCAAGCCTGGAAAAACACAGGCTTGTAACTTAGCAATCCATTTCATGTCATTTATTTTAGTTTTCAAGGTAATGCCTCCTCCTCTAATAGTAATCCTTGTTACCTCCAGAGCCATAAATGTAAACTAATGCCCTTCCATCTCTGAATAGGGGTCGATATTAAAACATTCAAAGTTCTGAAACTTTGATGTTCTAATATGGACCCCTTAAAAAGACCTGGTGGTGGAATGAGGAAGTACAGGAAAGTATACAGAGGAAGAGGTTGGCAAAGAAGTGGGATTGTCAAAGAGATGAAGAAAGCAGACATGATTATAAGAAGATGAGGCACATGACAAAGAGAGAGGTGGCGAAGGCTAAGGATAAGGCATATGGAGAGTTGTATGAGAGATTGGATACTAAAGAGGGAAAAAAGGACCTGTACCGATTGGCTAGACAGAGGGACAGAGCTGGGAAAGATGTGCAGCAGGTAAGGGTGACAGTGAGGGAAATGTACTCACAAGTGAGGAGAGTGTGTTGAGTAGATGGAAAGAGTACTTTGAAGGGCTGATGAATGAAGAGAATGAGAGAGAGAAGGTTGGAAGATGTGGGGATAGTGAATCAGGAAGTGAAACGGATTAGCAAGGAGGACATAAGGATAGCTATGAAGAGGATGAAGAATGCAAAGGCTGTTGTCCCAGATGATATACCAGTGGAAGCATGGAGGTGCTTAGGAGAAATGGCAGTGGAATTTTTAACCAGGTTGTTTAATGAAATTTTGGAAAGTCAGAGGATGCCTGACAAGTGGAACAAAAGTTTTTGGTACCTATCCTTAAGAATAAGGGTGATGTGCAGAGCTGCAGTAACTACAGAGGGATAAAATTGATCAGTCACAGCTTGAGGTTATGGGAAAGAGTAGTGGAAGCTAGGTTAAGAAGGGAGATTATGATTAGTGATCAGCAGTATGGTTTCATGCTAGGAAAAGCAATACAGATGCAATATTTGCTCTGAGAGTGTTGTTGGAGAAATACAGCGAAAGTCAGAAGGAGTTGCATTGTGTCTTTGTGGACTTAAAGAAAGCATATGACAGGGTGCCTAGAGAGGAGTTGTGGTATTGTATGAGGAAGTCTGGAGTGGCAGAGAAGTATGTAAGAGTGGTACAGGATATGTACAAGGGTAGTGTAGCATTGGTGAGGACTGCAGTGGGAGTGACAGATACGTTTAAGGTGGAGGTGGGATTACGTCAAGGATCAGCTCTGAGACCTTTCTTATTTGCAGTGGTGATGGACAGGTTGACAGATGAGATCAGACAGGAGGCCCCGTGGACTATGATGTTTGCAGATGACATTGTGATATGTATTGAGAGTAGGGACCAGGTTGAGGAGACCCTGGAGAGGTGGAGATATGGTTTAGAGAGGAGAGGAATGAAGGTCAGCAGGGCTAAAACAGAATATATGTGTGTAAATGAGAGGGAGGGTAGAGGAATGGTGAGGATGCAGGGAGTAGAGTTGGTAAAGGTGGATGAGTTTAAGTACTTGGGATCAATAGTTCAGAGTAATAGTGAGTGTGGAAGAGTGGTGAAGAAGAGAGTACAGGCTGGGTGGAGAAGAATGTCAGGAGTGATTTGTGACAGACGGGTACCAGTAAGAGAGAAAGGGAAGGTCTGCAAGAGGGTAGTGAGACCCAACTATGTTATATGGGCTGGCGACTGTGGCATTGACGAAAAGGCAGGAGTCAGAGCTGGATGTAGCAGAGTTAAAGATGTTAAGATTTGCACTGGGTGTGACTAGATTGGACAGGATTAGGAATCCGTATATTAGAGGGTCAGCTCAGGTTGGACAGTTTGGAGACAAAGCAAGAGAGGCGAGATTGCGTTGGTTTGGACATGTGCTGAGGAGGGATGCTGGGTATATTGGGAAAAGGATGCTAAGGATGGAGCTGCCAGGTAAGAGGAAAAGAGGAAGGCCTAAGATAAGGTTTATGGATGTGGTGAGAGAGGACATGCAGGCGGTTGGTGTGAAAGAGCATGATGCAGAGGATAGGAAGAAATGGAAACAGATGATCCACTGTGGTGACCCCTAATGGGAACAGCCAAAAGATGATGATGATGATGATGATGATGAAGAAGAAAATGTGGATTTTTGGTATCCTTAAGCGTGATATCACTTATATGCTTTGAGATGCATTCCTTAAAGGATCTATCAGTTTTACCAATGTAGAAGCATGTGCATAAGCCACAAACTGCTGCCTGTACTAAGTGTTTAGTTCTACAGTCTGCATAACTGCCACAGTAAAATTTTTTGCCAGTTCGTGGGTGTATAAACTCATTAGTAGTGAAACTATACTTGCAGCATGTACATAATTTACATGGAAAGGTACTTTTCTCTGGGTAACCAGTGCTTCATAGGTTCATAGATTGGTACTAGGCTATCAGCCCTAGGGCCTATGAAAGCCTAGCCATAACAATTCCTTGACTATTTCTTCCCACACTATTTACTTCCCTGGACCCCTGTCTAGCAGGTTGACTGACGTGATCCCCGGGGTGAATTTCCTTTCTCCCATCCAATCGTCAAGGTTCCTTTTGAAGAGGGCCAAAGAGGCAATCTGCTTGACATGTATGGGCAATCTATTCCAGAGTCTGGGGAGTCTCTGGGTCAGGAACCTATCCCTCCAGCATGTTTTGTTTATTGTGATGACAAGGTTTAGATCCCTGGAGCGTGTGGCTCTGAGGGATTGGGATTTCTTTAAGTGTAGCATGTCCAACAGCTCTGGGTTTGAAATGGCCTTGTATGTTAAGCAGAGATCGCCTCTGAGTAGACGATATGCGACAGAGTATAGCTGGAGTTTTTTAAGGCATAGGGCATCTGCTTCAGGCCTGTGATTCTTTTAGTGAGGTATTTCTGCGGCCTTTCCAGTTGTTACAGATGTCTTGAGAGGTACATACCAAACGGGGCATTGTATTCTATAATGGGTCTAATGAGGGATGAGTATAGTGGGACAGTGACCTCCTTTTTTCTGGATGAGAAGCCCTTAGTGATGAGGTGTGCCACATAGAAGGATTTCCTGACTGTTGTGGTGATATGGTTATCGAAGGTGAAACCACTGTCCACCTGTGTCCCTAGGTCTCTTATCACACTTGTGGTGTTTAGTGTACTGCCACCTATATGGTAATTAACGGGTACATGTTTTTCCCAAAGGGGATAACTATACATTTCTTGGCATTGAGCTTGAGCCCATGGCTCTGGCACCAAGCATCTGTTTCTGTAAGGGCCTTTTGTAAAGTATCGACATCATTTGGGGATTCATTAATGGCTCCCAGTTTGCAGTCATCTGCAAACTTTGTTAGCCATAGTCCCTTAGTGTTGGCCTGTACTTCAGAGAAGTAGATGCAAAACAAGAGCGGTCCCAGGACTGAACCCTGAGGTACTCCACTTGTCTGGAGCTGGATTTGGAGTCGGCTACTTTTACAGTGTGGGTTCTATCAGTAAGCCAGTTAGCAAACCATTGGGTGACGTAGGGATTATTGCCCAGCTTAGTAAGTTTATCTATGATTTCAGAGTGGGGGATGGTGTCAAAGGCCTTGGCAAGGTCTAGATAGGCTGTGTGGACCACCTTACCCTTGTCCATGGCTCTGGAGACTGATTTGAAGAAGTCATTCAGGTTCAGGAGACAAGATCGGCCCTTCATGAACCCAAACTGGGTGGGGTCCAGTGTTTGAAGGTTGCCAATGTCTTTGTTTATAAGTTCCGTAATAATACGCTCCAGGGCCTTGCAGATAAGTCTCGTCAGGCTGATGGGATGGTAGTTTCCAGGATCCAAGGTGGATCCCCCCTTGTGGAGTGGGATAACTGTAGCTCTGCGCCGCTCAGTGGGCACGAAACCTGAGGTGAGGCTATGATTAAACATGACACTTAGGTGAGGTGCCAGTTCATATTGTAGTTCATGTAGTACACAGCCCAAGATGGCATCTGGTCCCATGGATGCTGTATTCTTAGCTTTGGGGAGTGCGTTTTTACCTGTGTGGCCTTATTACCGGAATTTGGCAATCTTCCGGTATTGAGATGGGCCATTTAGGGGGTGAAAGAGGGGTGAAGTTGGCACTGAATCGATCTGCAGGATATTGGCAATATCCTTGGGATCAGTATATTTAATGCCATTCTGTTTTAGCTCAGAGCAGATCTGAGCATTGCCATTTAGATTCTTGACATAGTTATAGAATGCCTTGCGGTTGTCTTGGGAAACTTTGGCAATTTTATTTTCGTAACTAATTTTATTTTCCTGCTGAAATATTTAGGGAGGGATAATATAATAGTTGCTTCAAGTTCTTGTTGCGTCCATGCATAAATGTTGGTTCTGGACCAACTATGTCTTTGAGTAAAGGATCTAACATCAGTATTTTCCAATGGGACCTTATGACATCACGTATTTGTCTGATATCACCTGCATATGTATGCTTGGTTTGAATTCTCATCTGCTCTTGTCGTCGTACTACTTGTTCAGGAACAAGGGATTGCGGAATGGTAGTAGAGGCTGACCCTTTGGTAATAGGTGGTTGTGCTCTGTCTTTTCTAAGTGTTCTTATCCCCTTTGGTTCTTTATTTCCTTCTCTTTATAACCCCTCTCAAGTAGTTCTTCCTTTAAATTCTTGGTCATACCATCAAAGTCATTATCCCTATTACATAGTCTTGACATCCTTTATGCTTGATATTTAACATTAGTGAATGTATAAGCAGGGTGCATGCTGTTTCTGCATAATAAGTTGATGTTATGTGATCCTATCTCGCCTACATTCTGAATGATGGGTTCGGAGCCGATCCCTCGGCTCCGACTCGGCACGCTTATGCCAAAGAGCGAAGTCTCTTATTGGCTGAGCTTACTATATCCCAGGATGCACCACCACCAGTCCCCCAGATCTCGTTTGCCGCTTCCCTGCGAAGACGTGGTCTCGAGCTGGCTGGGCTGAGTAGCTTTTATTAACTACTTTTCTGTCAGTTTTTTGCTGTTTTTTGGTCACAAAAGCTGTTTTAACGGCTATCGCTTCTTTGTGTACGAGTGGATTGTGAAGATTGTTGTGTGAGATTGGGTTGAGTTGTTTTCGGCCCCCCTTACATCCAGGGCCTTCCCAGACGGTCAACCTTTGAAAACCTTTCAGGGTCTCTAGTCTACAGTAGTTGGGAGTTCCCTGTCATTTACAGCTAGTGTTTGTGTTAAACTTTAACTATAAGCTTAGATTTATCACAAGCAAATCTATAGTTGTTTGAATTCCTGTCAAAGAATTGTTGAACATCATGTCTCAAACCCCTAGGCCTTCGGGCTTTAAAAAATGTTCAAAATGTGGTTTTAAGATGTCTATTACTGACGATCATTTGCTATGTGTATATTGTCTAGGGGCAAAGCACTTGCAGGAGTCATGCAGCGTGTGCCACGCTTTTTCCTCAAGGGTCCTCCAGGAGAGGAAAAATAAATTGATTCTTAAGGGGTTAATTAAACCCTCTTTTGAAGAAGCCTTGGCATCCTCTCCGGCTCCTGCCAAAAAGAAAAGGGCTTCGGTTCCGACCAGTCCGTCGGATCCGACTGCCAAGAGACCTAGGCAGGCCTCTCCTTCGGCTCCAAAGACTTCGGAGCCGAGGTCGGAACGGTCTGCCTCGATGCCACCAGTATCGACTCCTCTGGCTTCGGAGCCGATGGCTGGGGCATCGAGAGGCGGGTCACCTTCGTCGGCTCCACTGCTCTCGGAGCCGACAAGGGTCGCCCGCTCAGACACTTCCTCCTCGGCGCCGAAGTCTACCTTGGCACCGATGGAGTCTGGTGTGAGTATTCCCTCGGCGCCGATTCTCATCGAGTCGCCTCGGAGCCGGTCCCCTAGTCCCTTGGGGCCGATGGAGAGGCCTTCTCGAACCCGTTCTGTTTCCTCTCGGTCTTCGAGGAGGTCGGATTCTGATATAGACAGGGTGCTCCAAAGACTGTTCCAGTCCCCAGTCTTCCAAAAATTTGTTTCGGTTCCGACCCAGTTGGCGGAGCCGATGACCATGGCCCACCCCATTGCCATTCCTCCTCCGACTGCTTCGGCTCCGTCGGAGCAGGTGCTGTTGGAGCCGGTGGAGATCTCAGGGTCGGCTCCGACCCTTACTCCAACCCGGGCCCTCGGGTCCGAGTTTGGTACGCGGACTTCTTCGGCTGGACCCGAGGGTGATGTTTCGGGACCTATGCTTTCGGTTCCGAGCCTCCCTCTCGGTGCTTCGGCTGCGGGGCTTCCGTCGACTATCATGGCTCGGAGACCGGACACTCCCAGGATTCTGGGGTCCGGCTCTCAGGGCCATCAGGAGTGCCTTGGCCAAGTCCTCTTGCCATCTCTCCGCTTTACCAGCACCTTCCTGGGCGTGGAGACTGGGTCTTTGGCAGTTCCCCTGTCCGTAACCAGCGGAGCCCCGAGGCCTGAGGTTACCCCAGTGGGGTTCCCCTCCTCCTGAGGGTTCTTCGGAGTTGTCTTCAGAGGAACCCCAAGGAAGAGATCGTGCAAGAGGAAGCACGTGGACTCCCCGAGTCTATTACATCGGACACTGATATGGATGATGCGGAGGGGTCCCAGTCGCCCTCGGATGATGTCTCATTTGCAGACATCTTAGAGATCCTCAAACAACGAGGCGGCTGGATATCCAAACCCCCTCTGCTGACGAATCAGTGCTCCTCAAGGCCTTTGGGGCTCAGCCCTCCGCCTCCTGGGTGTCTCCGCCCTTGACGAGCTTCTGGATTTAGTTTGTCGAAGGCGTGAACATCCAGATACCATGGAACCAGTCCCTTCTCCTCCAAATAAATTTTTATCTCCTCCCCCCGTGGAGGAGTTCCTTACTAAAGGCGTGGCTGTAGATGCCATGGTGGTGGCACCAGCTACACAACAGGACGTGGCAGAGGCGACAACGTCTATCCATCCTCCTAATAAGGAGTCTAGGAGTATGGATAGGTGCGGAAGCGCACCCTGACTTCAGCGGCCTTTACCTTAAGGTCTCTGAATTACTTGGCACATTTTACCAGGCTTCAGAGGGATCTGGTCAAGGAGTTGTCAGATTCCTCTCGGGTAACCTACCTGAGCAGCTAGCCCAGTCGGTTAGCTCTCAGTTGGCTATCCTTACGCCAATTGCTAACTCGTCCATGAGGCTCATTTCCTATGCGGCCGAAGGGGCGGTAGAGCGGCAGGCACAGGCGTGGCTCTCGAGACAAGCCTGGCTCCGCTTGTGTCAGTTCGGAGGCCTTCAAGTCTTCCTTCGCGACGCTCCCTTTGATGGGTCCTCATTGTTTGGACCCAAGGTGAAAGACACCCTTACCGCTGTGAGCAAGAGGGAAAACGTTATCTGCCGTAGGGGCCGTTATTCCACTCCCTTTCGGCCTTACCCCAAGGCCAAAGGAGGGAAAATGTGGTTCGAAAATCTCGCAAGTTTTTCTCCCAACAGCAGGAAGATTCCCGTCCAGAGGCAGAGGGCGGGAAATTTTTCAGGGAGACGCCGTCCCAGAGGCGGCAGAGGGCCCGCAATTCTGGAGACCGCGAGTCCTTTCGTGGCTCTTCAGCCTCCCACACGACATGAGGGATTGCCCGGCTGTGCTGCTCGGAGCCAGTCGGGTGTCGTTGCCAAGCACCTAAAAGCCTGGGAGTCAATCACTCAGGACAGATGGGTGCTCGGATAATTGCCGGAGGTTACACCATCCCATTCAAATACTCACCCCTCCGTCCAAGAGAATCCCGGACCCACCACCCAGTCAAAGGGAAATAGCAGCCGCAGAAGCTTTAAAGCTGCTAGAAAAGAAGTCATCCAACCGGTCCCCACAGACCAGATCGGATCAGGGAATTACTCCAGGTTCTTTTTAGTGCCAAAAAAGACAGGGGACCTGAGACCAATATTGGATCTCAGCAGACTGAACCAATCCGTCACGAAATCCAAATTCGAATGGTCACTTTGCAATCCATTCTCCCGTTGTTGGAGAAGGATGTTTGGATGTGCTCCATAGACCTCAAGGACGCCTATTATCACATACCGATACATCAGGCGTCCAGAAGGTATCTGCGCTTCAGCCTGGGAGTCAGTCATTACCAATTTTGTGCTCTGCCCTTTGGTCTCACCACAGCCCCAGGGTGTTCACCAAGTGTTTGGCAGTAGTGACGGCTCACCTGAGGAGTCTTGGATTCCAAGTGTTTCCCTATCTCGACGACTGGCTCCTGACTGCCACCACCAGGCATCTACTAATGGACAACCTCAAAGCCACCATCTCCTGGGTGTTTCCCTAGGGATTACATTCAATTGGTCAAAGTCTGTCTTGCTGCCCTCTCAGCGCATAAAGTTTATAGGAGCAGAGATAGACTCAAGATTGATGCGTCTTTCTTCCTGCCGAAAGGATCCGAACTTTACAGGGCCAAGTTCAAGCTCTGATCTCGAGATCCAAAGCCCCAGCCAGGATGGTCCTACAGGTTCTAGGCTCAATGTCTGCCACGGTTCTTTTAGTTCCTCTAGCAAGGTTACACATGAGGATTCTTCAGTGGCTCTTGTCAACTCAATGGTCCTTTCAGGATCTTCCCTCAATCATCACATCATGATTACGGAAATATGCAAAGGGACCTTCGCTGGTGGCTTCAAACATCCAACTTGGATCAGGGAAAACCCTTTGTTCTCCCTCCAGTGGTTACCCTGACGACAGATGCCTCCCAGATAGGGTGGGGGGGGCATTGTCTGGGCAGGCTAGTTCAGGGCTCCTGGCTTCCGGACGATGCTCTTCTCCACATCAACGTGTTGGAGATGAGGGCTGTACTTCTATCCCTACAGGCTTTACACAAGTTTCTTCCTCAGGGCATCATCGCCATCCACACAGACAACATGTCGGTGGTTTGGTATCTGAACAAACAAGGAGGGACCAGATCGTATCCCCTTTGCAGAGAGGCCATGAGAGTGTGGGAATGGGCTGTAGCTACCAACCGCTTCTTGGTAGCGACCCACATCCCGGGAAAGTCAAATGTATTGGCGGACAAATTAAGCAGGACAATTCTCTCTCCTCACGAATGGTCTCTAAACCGCACAGTAGCAGCCCAGGTTTTCAAGAGATGGGGGACGCCGTGCTGCGACCTATTTGCAACTCCACAAAACACCAAGTGCCAAAGGTTCTTCTCCTTGATTCCACATCAGGAAGTACCAGCCATGGATGCTCTAGCACAACCTTGGCCAACAGGGCTACTTTATGCCTTTCCTCCAATTCCACTCCTTCCCAAAGTTATTCAAAAGCTTCTCAACTAGGGTCTTCAATGATTCTGATTGCCCCATACTGGCCTCGTCAGATATGGTTTCCTTACCTGAAAAAGCATGCAGTGGACGATCCGTGGACCTTGGACCTGATCCCGGATTTGCTAATCCATCAGTCGGGACATTGGCATCAGTCCCTTCAATCTCTGAAATTGACAGCTTGGCTCCTCCACTTCCAACCTTAGTTAGAAGTCACACACTAGACCCGAAGTTGTTCACATTTTATCTTCGGCCCACAAACCCACCACTAACAAATTGTACCTCAGTAAGTGGAAGAGGTTTGCTATCTGGGCTCAACTCAAGGGCTTAGACCCTATCACTGCTCCTGTCCCAGAGGTTTTGAAATTCTTAACATCCCTGTTTAGTCAGGGATCTTCTGTCTCAACTATTAAAGTTCAGCTAGCTGCTATCTCTAAATTCCATGAATCCACGGATCCTCCTTTGATGAGCAGCAGACTATGCAAAACATTCATTAAAGGTGCGAGTCTGTTAAGACCACCAGTTTTTCATCCTGCACCTCCGTGGGATCTTGATTTGGTGCTTCGCGCATTAACATCTCCCCCTTTTGAACCGGCTGCTACATGCGAATTAAAATATCTGTCTTGGAAAACGGCATTCTTAGTGGCTATTACTTCTGCGAGAAGAGTCTCAGAGCTTCAAGCCCTGTCTATTAAACCACCGTACTTGATTTTCCACAAAGATAGAGTATCACTTAGGCCTAATCCATCCTTTGTCCCAAAGGTCTGCTCTAGTTTCTGTCTTCAACAATCTCTAGAACTACCAGTTTTCTTTCCAAAATTCTCTAATGAAGCAGAATACACTCTCCATAAATTGGATGTTCACAGGCAATTACGCTTCTATTTAGACAGGACTCAGCAACTTCGTAAGTCAGACCAGTTGTTTGTGTCCTTCTCAGATAATAAATTGGGCCAAACCATCACAAAAGCTACAATCTCAAAATGGATCAGAGATTGCATAACTCAGGCCTATTCTTCTTTGAATAAACATCTTACATCATCTATCAAAGCTCATTCTACCAGAGCTATGGCTACTTCTATAGCCTTTCATTCCAAGCTCGCTATTTCGAAATTTGTGCTGCGGCTACTTGGTCCAACCCGCACACTTTCATTTCCCACTACAAATTGGATGTGGCATCTAAAGGACGAGCATCATTTGGTTCCACGGTACTCAGGAGTGTTTTCCAGTGAGCCACCCAGGATTCAGGTGCTAGGACGCTGTCCCATCATTCAGAATGTAGGCGAGATAGGATCACATAACATCTTTTAGTTATGTACTCACCATAACTTCAGATGTTTGGGATCCATCTCGCCTACATTCCTGATACCCACCCTCCTTCCCCCTGCCTTGCAGATCAGAAGAGATTGAACGGTTTTGAGTTCAACTGTTTTATCTTGTTTCATCTGACGATGTTATATAAGCAGGGTATGCATGTGTGCATGTATGCGGACAAACTAGATCTGGGGGACTGGTGGTGGTGCATCCTGGGATATAGTAAGCTCAGCCAATAAGAGACTTCGCTCTTTGGCATAAGTGTGCCGAGTCGGAGCCGAGGGATCGGCTCCGAACCCATCATTCAGAATGTAGGCGAGATGGATCCCAAACATCTGAAGTTATGGTGAGTACATAACTAAAAGTTTCTCTTGCTTTTTTCTTAAACAATCTTGTGTTGAATTTATTTTGCCCATCTTTAAATCTGAGACTTTTTGGAAGGAATATAATGTTGTCTTCTATATATAAACAAGACTCAGATGGACCGGCCAACTTATTTAAAAAACTGACTACCTTCCTGCCACAGTTTATACCCACACTAAATATATTTTCAAGCATGTGCAAAAGAAATGTAGTGGCGCTCCTGGCAAATAACAAACAGAGGTTCTATAATATGACAAGAGCTGAGAGTTCTGCTCTTTAAGAATTACAGATGAACCCTTGTTTTAAACCTGCAGATAAGGGAGGAGCAGTGGTTGTGATGGATACCGCACAATACATATCTAAAATGCAAGATATGTTAGCGGACAGTTCTACTTATGTATCCATCAGCAAACTACAGATACTGAGCAAATGCCAATACATTCAGAATAGACTGACATGTCTGCTAACAGAACGATTAATAACAAAGGATATTTTTGATTATTTTCAGATTCAAGAACCAGTAATACCCACAATCAGTGGACTCCCAAAAATACATAAGGAACCAAGAGACCCACTGCTGAGGCCTATAGTCTCTGAAGCAGGTTGGCTCACAGAGCCATTGTCAATATTTGTTGAACATATGCTGAAAGATGTAGTAAGATGAAGTAAAACTGTGATCACAGACACTGGACATTTTTTGAGCCTCCTGTCTGAGTATATTAGCCATGAGGATGTTGGAGATTTTATATTAGCTACTGTGGATGTGGATGTGGATAGTCTCTTCACAGCTGTACCTAATGAAGGAATCAAATTCTTGAGGCACTACCTGCAGGAGGCAACAGATTTTGGTAGCTGTAAAGTACAGTTGATAAGCCAACTTATGGAATTGATCCTGTATAATAAAACTGATGTCTGATGAAGTCTGAGGTTCAGACGAAAAACGCTTTGTTTCAGTTGGCGTTTAATGCTTTTTTATTTCACCATTGATTTTTTGCTCAATAAACGCTTGTGACAATATCTGGGCTGGCCGGTGTATTGAACTCCTCAACACAGTGATTTTGTTGGTTATTGGTGATTTTTTGCACTGTTTCTTCTGTCAAATCGGATTAATGTCTTGACATTTGATAAGAAATTCTACTGGCAAAAAATGCAGTGTCGCCATGGTGACACCGTGTGCCAACAGTTATGTCAATTTGGTTTTGGCAGATTGGGAAAGTAGGTATGTGTTGAACAACAATTCCTACTAGAACCAGCTAAAATTTTACGCACGCTTGGTAGGTGACATTTGCCTAATCTGGAATGATGACGTAGATATCCTACGGGACTTTGTGAGCTATTTGGAGGGGACAACTAGGTTTCTCAAGTTCAAGTTAAATTTCCAGCTACTAGCATAACTTTTTTGGACATTGAGATTTTTAAAGATGGGTATAATAAACTCAACTCAAGATTGTTTAAGAAAGAAAGCAAGAGAAACAACTTATGCAGAAGTAGCATGTACCCTGCTTATACGTTCACTAATGTTAAAAATCAAGCATACAGGATGTCAAGACTATGTAATATGGATAATGACTTTGATGGTATGACCAAGAATTTAAAGGAAGAACTACTTGAGAGAGGTTGTAAAGAGACTGAAATAGATAAAGGACTTGAGTATAAGAACACTTGGAAAGGACAGAGCATAACCACTTATTACCAAAGGGTTAACCTCTACTACCATTCCTCAACCCCCTGTTTCTGAACAAGTAGTACGATGACAAGAGCGGATGAATCATAGTGGTGTGAGAATTCAAATTAAGCTTACATATGCAGGTGATATCAGGCAAATAAGTGATGTCATAAGGTCCCACTGGAAAATATTGATGTTAGATCCTTTACTTAAAGACATAGTTGGTCCAGACCCAACTTTTATGTATGGATGCAACAAGAACTTGAAGCAACTATTTGTTATCCCTCCCTGGATATTTCAGCACCGGTTACCCAGAGAAAAGATATCTTTCCATGTAAATTATGTACATGCTGCAAGTATATTTCTACTACTAATGAGTTTACACATTAACGAACTGGTAAAAAATTTTACTGCGGCAGTTATGCAGACTAGAACGAAGCACTTAGTGTATGCATCAGTTTGTGGCTTATGCACATGCTTCTATATTGGTAAAACTGATAGATTCTTTAAGGAATGCATCTCGAAGCATATAAGTGATAACAAGCTTAAGGATACCAAAAATCCACTTTTTATGCATGTTAGTGAGATGGAAGGGCATTAGTTTAGATTTATGTCTCTGGAGGTGACAACGATTACTATTAGAGGAGGAGACATTACCTTGAAAACTGAAAAGAATGAGATGAAATGGATTGCCACGTTACAAGCTTGTGTTTTTCCAGGCTTGAATGCGAATATTCCATTTAAACATATTCAATAAAATTCCATATAGATGAGGACTTTCGGGTAGGCACATCACCCTTCATCAGAACTAATAAAAGAAAACCATTCATGATATTTAAAGTATGTTGATATATGGAGAATTTTAAAAAGTTAAAAAATGGAGCTGGGAGACCATTTTTTCACCCAAGCTAGAAACAGATAACTCATCAAATGACAGACAGTCTGATCATAGACTTCCACACGTTAGAGTGACTTTAACATATTCAAGTGACACTAAATGTGTTTGATATTATACGGAATAATTGGAAAATCCTACTTAGCGATGATAATGTTAGGGGAATATTTGGGGATATACCAGCTTTCTCCTTTATGAATAACAAAAAGGCACAACCTTGATGAGTGGATGGGACGCCACAAATTTGTCCCAGGGCGTTCCACCTGTGTCCCTAATTGGCAGGGGCAACAAGTGCTGACTGATGTTTCTTTTTGGAGATAAACTCTTGGCTAGGCTTGTAAGGGCCCCAGGGCCATTAGCCTAGTAACCTCCTATGATAAAAATTTAAAGCATCTATTATGTGGAGGAGTTAGGAAGAATGAGGAACTTTGGTCAGATAGAATTGGAACTTACCAATGTAGAAGATGCACTTTTGGGAATGTATTACGAAAACTCAGGGCCTTATTCATCCTGTAACTGGAAAGAAATATGCACCTAGGCTATATGCTGACTGTAGGACAAAAATGTGTATTTAGCCTACTGTTGTTATTGTATTTATTCAGTGAGAGGCTGCACATGAGAGAGGGCAAAAACAATATTAATACTGAACTGGGTTACAGTCCTAGACCGAATACTCTGAAGGTTTCTGCATTATCTCGGAACATAATTAGGCTCACATTCAATCCATTGTTACATTTGGACTTTGGTAAATCCTCTAACTTCAGAAAAGGTGATTCAAGTTTTATGTCTTTCTATAAGGAGCTGGAAGGTATGTTACTTAAGCTTAAAAAGATTCAGTGGCAGCGTCTTCACTGAGAGGCATACCTTTATCATAAGATTATTCCAAGAGGCTTGAGAGGTCTGGTAATGCCCACATATGGCAATGTATATCTTGCACTACTAGAGAAGTGGCAAATGATTAATCTTGAAACCAACTTCAATTATATTAGGTTGCTGTTGGATTATTTCAAATCCATTGAGAATTATTTGATACATGAGGTGGAACTGAAACAGGTAGAAATTGAGAAGAGATACTTTGGTGATGTTTTTGCTGCTTAGTTGGATGAGCCCTGTTTTAACATGTCTGCTTATGACACAAAGTTAAAACATATAAAAATGAAAAAAATATTAAGAGACTATATGAATTTTAAGAATGGTAGAATTTTTGAGATGCTGTTAGTAAAGATGGTACTCCTTTAACAACAGAGAATGCTGTAGGAGGTAAATCAAACATTGCTAATAAGCCGCAGGTGGAACAGCACTCTTCTCAGAATATTTCTTTGGTCACTCCCACACTTAGTACTTTGGTACAGCGTAATTGTACTATTACATCTGATGTTGAATTGGCAGCCAGACATAAAGACATCTGTGTGCTATCTTCTGTTTTTCCAGCCCTTCCAGTCCCTCTTTTGCAACATCATACACACAAGGGGATGCGCTCCCTAAGCAGGGGCAGAAAGAGGAGGAAGGTTTCAATGGAGCATTAGATTATCTTGATTTGGTTGTGAACCTTAGCCACCATGACCTTTCTTTTATGCAAATTTATTTATTGCTGAATAGGGCCCTTTCTTTTATACCATCTGTTACATCATGGTTAAGTGATATGATTAATCTGAAAATGTTTTATAGAAATGTGATGTTGAAAAGTGCCTTTGGCATAAACAGTGATATACATTGTTCTGTATTGAAAAAAAACAGTGTGTATATACCTCAAAATAACGCCACTTTGGATACCTTCCTTAAGTTATGTGAAGCCGATATTCATAAAAGGTTAAATGAACATAGGCATCAGTATCATAATTTAAACTACAAGGAGAGACTTGCTTTGAAAGAAGTAATGCATAATGGCAATATTATATGTCCAGTGGATAAGGGTGGCGCTATTGTTGTCCTAGACAAAAAGGACTATAATAGTAAAATGTTAAAAATGTTGAGTAATGTCAACACTTATGAACGAATTGATCAACTAACTGTTATGAATGAACTGATCAACTAACTGAACAAAATGATCAAGAGTATGAGGGGACTCATTATTTGACCATTTAATGAATCGAAGAATTAATGAAGGTTTATATGACTTTTTTAGAGTTATACACCTAGTAATACCCATCCTAAAAGGACTTCTGAAAATTCATAAAGACTGTGAGAGCCCTCCTTTGTATCCTATAGTTGCTGGTGCAGGATGGGCAACAGAGCCATTGTCTATCTATATTGAGTATGAGTTGAAAGTGCTTTGTTATTGGCTTCCACTGTATTGAAAAACACTGAAGAATTCCATGATTCTTTATATATATATATATATATATATATATATATATATATATATATATATATAAATGTATGGTTACTGATTTCAGAGAACTTCTTATGGTCACTTTAGACATCAATAGATTGTTCGCAGTTATTCTCAGTAGGAATTTTTTGCATGAAAAAGAGGGTTATACCAGCAAAAGGATTGATATAATATGTCAGCTGCTTACTATGATTTTAGAGAATAACATTTTTTATATGAGAACAATATCTGTTGGCAGAAATGGGGAGTAGCCGTGGGCACTTCCTGTGCCAATAGTTATGCAAACTTCATATTAGCATATTGGGAAAGTGAACATGTATTAAATTATGTCTTTGTTCCACACATTATCTATTACAAACGCTCAGTGAGCGATGTGATTATTATATGGCAAGGATCTGTACAAAAATTGGAAGAGTTCGTCATGTATCTGGATGAAACCACTGAATTTTTGAAGTTTACGAGACAATCTTCTACTATCAATTTTTTGGATGTACAGTTAGAGATGGACATTGCGAATGGAATGAACACTAATGTACTTCATAAAAGTTGTAAGAGAAACAATTTATCTCTTGATTGTATGCATCCTCGCCATATATATGATATTATAAAAGGTCAAATTATGAGAAATTCAAGGCTGCGTAGCAGGGAGAGAGATTTTGATGTGGCTAATCACACACTAGGACAGCAGTTCTAAAATATAGGATATAATAAAAAGCAAGTATGTCGACATGTGGAGAATATTAAAACGTTAAGAAATGGAGCTGAGAGGCCATTTTTTTCACCCAAGCTAGAAGCAGATATCCCGTCAAATGACGGACAATTTGGTCATAAACATCTACACGTTGGAGTGACTTTAACATATTCAAGTGACACTAAATATGTGTGTGGTAGTATATGGAATAATTGGAAAATCCTGCTTAACAATGATAATGTTAGGGGAGTAGTTGAGAATATACCAGCTTTCTCTTTTAAGAATAACAAAAATTTAAAGCATCTGTTATGTGGAGGAGTTAGGAAGAATGATGAACTTTGGTCAGATAGAACTGGAACTTACCAATGTAGAAGATGCACTGTTTGTAAATATATTACAAACACTCGAGGCTTCATTCATCCTATATGCTGACTGCAGGACAAAAAATGTTGCATATTTAGCCTACTCCATAAAACCCATCCCTATCAACACTGTAAAAAACTGTTCCAAAAATTAAAATCATGCTCTAATGCCCCTGACAACTTACCTTCCAGCTTCCTAAAGTTAGCTGCTGATGGCATAGCTCTCCCTATCTGTATTCTTATTAATCGCTCCATCCAAGAATCCTACATACCCCTCCTCTGGAAAAAAGCCATCATCATTCCCTTGCACAGAGGAGGCAACAACATGACATCTCCAATTTCCACCTCATAGCCATACTCTTCCCCCATCTCAAAAATCTTTGCAAAATGTATTCACCTACAACTTCTACCCTACCTTCTAGACAGTCATCTCCTGTCCCCAACCCAACATGGTTTTCAACCTGGACACAGCACCACTACAGCCCTACTGTCCTTCCTTGACAATATTAATCTCGCTGTTGACACAGGCAATATCGTATCTAGCCTTTACTTAGACCTATCTAAAGCCTTCAATACCATTTCCTGTACCCTTCTTTTGTCCAAGCTCTTCCATCTTAATCTTTCCTTCTCATCCATCAGTTGGTTTTCCAGTTACCTCTCAAATAGGCAACAAGCTGTAAAGTGGAATAACTGTACTTCCTCCTTCCTTCCCCAAGGATCTATCTTGGGCCCCTTACTATTCAACATATTCATTAACGACTTCCATCACTGTAGTTTAGTTCAAATGCCAAACTTGTTCAACATGCAGATGACACAACCATCATCTGCTCTGCTGAGTCCCTCCCCAAACTCATGCGAGCAACTCAGACCACCTTTTACAGCACTGTGAGACATGGATGCTAAGCAATCATCTAGCTCTCAATGCAACAAAAACTAAACTCATGATCTTTACCCCATCCAGAAACACTAAAATGGACATAAACTCCTTTTCTGTTATAAGCCAAAACTTGACTTCCATCAAAATTGTCCCCCATACTAAGCTTCTTGGTGTCCTTATCGATGAACATTTAAAGTTTGACATTCACCTTCAAACTAACATCAAGAAAACACACCAGAAACTCGAAATGCTTTATCGCCACAGTCGTTATTTCACTTCAGCTAAGCTTACCATCTCCACCACTTACCTCCTCCTCCCCTCTCTCATGTACGGGGCACCCATCCTTACTAATCTTCAAGCCACCCTCAAAGCTAAACTAGCATCCTGCTACAGTAAAATCTCAAAGTTCACTACCAGCTCCAAATCCTCTTCTCACCACTGCAACTCCTTACACTCCTTGAACTGGCTGGAACTCCCCAACTACCTCTCTTACATTCAATTCTGTACTGCCTATAAACTCATTTTCAAGCCATACCAATGCCCCTCACTCTCCTCCACCCTTACTATGCATCTTCCAGATTGACCTCTCAGGTCCAATAACCAGAACCTTGTAGAGGTATATAAATCATCACGTACTCCTGGCCAAGTGCTATTCTCATTCTCATTTGCTAGAAAATGGAACTCCCCCCCCCCCCCCCCCCCGCCCCACATCCATACCACCCAGAACCTCTCCAATTTTAAATCATTACTGCATTCTTGTCTCTTTTCTACTTGGAAATGCTCCTGCTCTCACTCCTCCTAACCTCCTCCCACCATCCTTCTACCTCCTCTCTTAGTAACTCTACTTAATACTAACCTTCCTGTTTTCCTACTCCTTCTCTTTCATCTTTTCCTTCTCTCTTTTACACTTATATAGTATTGGCATTTCTTTCCCTCACAAAACAGAGTGCTTTATTATTTCATGAGGTTTTAACATCCTTATTCATGGCACATTTCACTAACACCATCACTACTTCTATCTCTGTATCAGTAGAACTCCTAGGTTTATGCTTGACAAACTTTGGTTAATACCATGCAGATTTTGGCTGTTGCAATATCCTGTTTTAATTATTTTATATATTTATTATTAATTCTTGCTGATGTTTTTTGTATGTATGTACTTGGAGCTTTTCTCCCCGGGCCTCCATTGAAAAAAGGCTCATTTCAGCCCAATGGACTATCCTGGTTAACAAACTACAAATACATAAGTAAATTAATAAATACTGTCAACAATGTTCAAACTTCTATATTGGAAAAACAAAGGCTTATAAAGAGCAGGTATTTAAACACATTAGTGACAAAGGATAAGAAAAATCTGCCCTATAAACATATTTTATTGAATAAAGACTTTTGTCTTTTTAGTGTTGCAAGTTATTTTTGCTAACCCTAGAGGTGGTGATGTTACTGCAGAGACTGAATGTGCCGAAATGTCTTGGATCAGCATCTTAAGTGCAGACACACCTCCTAGAATGAATGCCTGTCTCCCTCTAAAACCTGAACTAAGAACTCTGTCTGAAGCACTTTTAAGTATCATGAATGGTCTTCCTTTATTAGATCTGATGAAGGGTGGTGTGCCTACCCGAAAGAGCTTATGTAGCTGTAATTTTATTGAATATGTTATTTTATTAAAGTGACCGTTTTATTTCAGTTTGTCTGGAGTTTATGCCTGAAGCCTTGGTGGTTGTGATGCTTTGTTTCTGCTGTGCTCTCTCTGTCTCTCTCTCGATATATATATATATATGTATGCGTGTGTGTGTGTATATGTATATGTATATATATATATATATATATATATATATATGTATGTGTGTGTGTATATATATATATATATATATATATATATATATATATATATATATATGGATCTACTTACTTCACGACTGAAAACTCATAATACTATTCATTTTACTGAGACCACAGTAAATTTCAAAATATACTATACTGAAAACTCATTTCACTGAGTATTATTATACTAAAAGCTTATAATGCTGAATTTCAAAATGCTGAATTTTAAGCCATAGACATGCGCATTTACAGCTCCAGCAACTAATTCTTTCCAAAGCTTAAAACCTACTTACTTTGCCTCTTAACAGTAACCAGACAATATAACACTAAAGTGGGGGGGGGGGCTATGCCTCCTACCCCCCTCCAAATATATATACTAACTCCAGGATCTCATTACAGTGTGGAAAAGAGCATATACCTTTTACTTACCTTACAATATTGTACACAGTGCCACTACTGCCAGGAGGGCATGAAATTTCTGCTGTATTACTTAAGATACTTCCCATAAAAATGTAAAGAGGCATGCCCACATTTAGAAACA